>NW_017731854.1:1188775-1200962 GCF_001890085.2 Hipposideros armiger | reverse complement strand
AAAAAAAAAAAAAAGCCATTACTGCATTGTCAGGGTTCCATTAGCACCGTAGCCATACTCAGCCTTCAGGGTTTTTATTATAAATTAATTCTAACAGTTGGAAAACAGTGAACAATATTCATGTTATTAAATATGACTCAAAGCAGAGCTAAGCAGTGTGCTCAGGTTTCCACTCAACTTTACAAGTCCAAGGTCTCAACCTTGGGCTATTTGAAGGTGAGTATTCTGAAGGTCTATCAGCAAATGAATTGCTTTTTCCTAGCCTCCTTCAATTGACCCAAAGCCCACAACATGTATGCTTGCATCAAGACTTGCCTAGTTTTTTGGGGTTTTTTTTTAGATTTTTTATTGGGGAATCGGGGAAGGGGAACAGACAAGTTGCTGTCCTTTTGTTCTTCAGTCTAGTTGTGGAGGATGTCGCTTCACTGGCCTATGTTGGTATTATCATTGCGCTTTTCCCGGGTGAGGCAGATCGGTTGCCGGCCACTGGAAAGCTGCTCACGGCGGCTCACAGCAGCTCACGCTGGCTGCTGGCCACTCATGGTAGTTAAGGCAGCCCACTGCAGCCTACGCCGTTGCCAGCGACTCATGGCAACCCAGCTTCAGGTTGAGCTGTTGTTCACTATCTTAGCTGTAAAGGGCGCAGTGTCACTGGGCCTCATGTGGGATCTGAACTGGGGCCCTGCTGCTCAGAGCTGACGTCCCAAGCCAGCTCTTAACCAATGCGCCACTCGGCCGGCCCAACACTTGCCTAGTTTTAACCATTCCCCATCACCCACAAATGGTCATTCTGGGGTTTCTAATTTGCATTCTTTTTTCTTAATGAAAAAAGACAAGTATGCTTTCTTGACCTTGTACCTAATATGATCCACCACCCTAGTCATTAAATTTATTCTTTATAGTCATTTCTGTTTTACTTCATGGAAATATTCTCTTTGGCACTGGATGACCACCTGCACACCGTAGGGCTGCTTGCTTTTGGCACCTACTGCAACATTCTCATCCTATGATTTCTTTCCAGTGGATGCCTGGATTAGTTCCACCATTTTTTTACTGGTCCTTATCTCCCGATTTCCTGTTTTTATTCCTTATTTTGTCAAAATACATCCTCAGTTAATGTCCCAAGAAGGGTGCATGGGACAGAAAGTTCCTGGGGCTTTGCAAATGTGAATTCTTTCCTTGGTCCTTTATGTTTAATTGAGAGTTAGGCATTGATGTGGATTGAAAATAATTTCCATAGGACTTTGAAATTGTTGTTCCATGTTGTTTTATCATCCAGTGATGCTGATGACAAGCTTGATGTCAGCTGGCTCTTACTTACTTATAGATACTCCCCACCCCCATCTCCTAAACTGCCCTGCATCCAACCACCCCTGGATTAAGGGAGCTCTTAAAATGTCTCTAGAATTTCATAAAGGTGTATTTAGTGTGAATCTTTTTTTTATTGTGTTGGATCCTGGGTGAAACTCTCAATCTAAAGACCTGTATCCCTCAAGTCTAAACACTTTCACTGTATTACTTTTTTTAAAAATCTCCTTTGCCTTTTTTCACATTTAGCCAGATTTTGCAATTAGTTGTTCAATTTTTCTCCTTTTAGCTATGTGTTCTGGGAGATTGACTTTGTCTTTTAAACATTCTATTTCATTTGCTAAATAGCTTATTTAAGTATAAAGGACATACAAGAACTGGACATATTTAAACATATGCAAAACCATCATCACAATAAAAATAGTGAATGTATTTATTCCCCCCAAAAAGGTTTAGTCGTACCACTTTGTACTATCTCTACCCGACTCTAAGACACCCATTCTTGACCCCAAGCAACAGCTAGTATACTCTCAACAACTGCTGACCTAGAGATTAGTTTGTGCTTTCCAAAATTTTGTATACATAAAATCAAACAGTATGCACTTTTTTCTCTAACTCCTTTTACTCACATAATAACTTTGAGATTCATCTATGTAACCATGTGTATCATTAGTTCACTGCTTTCTTTCACCTACCCGTATTCCATTGTATGGATATCCACAGTCTGTCCATTCCTCTGTGGACAGGCATTGGGATGACTTCTCCATTTTGGTTCTTGCACATAAAGCTGCTATGAACATCCACATACAAGTCTTCGCATAGACATGTGTTTTTATTTTTTGGGGGTAAATACCTAACAGTGAAATAACTGGAGCTTATGGTGGTTATGTTTATTGTTTTATGAAACTGTCACACTGATTTCCAAAGTGGCTTTTCCATTTTACGTTTCACCATTGGCATTGGAGAGTTACGATTTCCCCACATATTCTCCAACACTCGGTCTGGTCAGTGTTTATTGTTAGCCATTCTAATAGTGATGTGGTGGTAGTTCCTTTTGGCTTTAATTTATACTTTCTTATTTAATAATGCTGAACATCTTCCTATGCGTTTATTTGCCACCTGTTTGCCTGTTTAAATCCTCTGTCCATTTTTAATATGTTTGTTTTCTTATTGTGTCTTTTTTTTTTTAAAGATTTTATTGGGGGAATTGGAGGAGGGAAACAGCGTTGGGGAATCCAGGAAGGGGAACAGACAAGTTGCTGTCCTTTTTTGTTCTTCAGTCTAGTTGTAAAGGACGTCGCTTCACTGGCCCACGTTGGTATTGTGATCATTGAACTTGTCCTGGGTGAGGCAGTTGCTCACCGGCCATTGGACGGAAGCTCACAGAGGCTCACGGCAGCTCGCGAAAGCGCATGCTAGCTGCCTGCCACTCACGGTAGCTCACAGCAGCCCACTGCAGCCCCATTGCAGCCTAGCCATTGCTGGCGACTCACAGCAGCCCAGCTCCAGGTCGAGCTGTTGTTCACCATCTTAGCTGTAGAGGACGCAGCATCACTGGCCCTTATGTGGGATCCGAACCAGGGCCCTGATGCTCAGAGCTGGCGTCCCAAGCCAACTCCTAACCAATGCGCCACTTGGCTGGCACTTCTTATTGTGTCTTGAAGAGCTCTTTATATACTTACATATTTTGGATATAAACCCTTTATCAGATATATGCTTTGTAACATTTTTCTTCCTGTCCATGGCTTGCCCTTCCATTCTCTTAAGAGTTTTTCAGAGAACATAAGATTTTAATTTTAATGAAATTCAATTTATTGTCTTCCTTTATTTGGTTATGTATTTGGTATTGTTTTTACAAAAACTTTACCTAACTATAAATCACAAAGATTTTTCCTTATGTTTTCTTCCAGAAGTTTTATAGTTTTAAGTATAAGTCTTAGACTTACAAAACATTTTGCGTTAACTTGTGCATACGTTGTGAAATATAAAAGTACATTTTCTACATATGAGGTTGGACAATTAAGTTCGTGAAATTGTTGCAATGATGTTGCTAACCTTTTTTGATATCAGAGGGATTATTCATTATGAATTTGTGCCAACTGGACAACAGTTAACCAAGTTTGCCATTTGGAAGTGCTGAAAAGGCTGCATGAAAAAGTTAGATGACCTGAACTTTCTGCCAACAATTCATGGCTCTTGCATCACAACAATGCACCAGCTCACACGGCACTGTCTGTGAGGGAGTTTTTAGCCAGTAAACAAATCACTGTATTGGAACACCCTCCCTTCTCACCTGATCTGGCCCCCAATGACTTCTTTCTTTACTCAAAGATAAAGGAAATATTGAAAGGGAGACATTTTGATGACATTCAGGGCACCAAGGGTAATACAACGACAGCTTTGATGGCCATTCTAGGAAAAGAGTTCCAAAATCTCTTTGAAGGGTGGACTAGGCGCTGGCGTCAGTGCATAGCTTCCCAAGGGGAGTACTTCAAAGGTGACTGTAGTGATATTCAGCAATGAGGTATGTAGCACTTTTTCAAGGATGAGTTCGCAAACTTAATTGTTTGACCTCATATGCATATCCAATTGTTCTAGCACTGTTTGTTAAAAAAGCTATCCTTTTCTCCGCTGATTTCCCTTTGCATCCTTGTTGAAAATCAATTGTCCATACACTCTCGTATATGTGAGTCCATATCTGTATCTCTATTATGTTCCATTGATCTGTTTGGCTATGCTGAGGTCAATACCACACTGTCTTGACCACTGCAGTGTTATGATAAGGCTCATAGTCAGTGTTAGTTCATCAGCAAGATCACTAGTTCACAGCACACACACACACACACACACACACACACTATATATATATACACACACACACAATATATATATATATATATATATATACACACACACAATATACACACAGTACACACAATATATATATATATATACACACACACAATACACACACACTATACACACACACAATACACACACACATATACTTGTATTTACACACTGACACTATAGACCAATTTATCGAGAATTGGTATTTGAACAGTGCTGAGTCTCCTGTCTCCATTACTCCAGGGTTTCTCAACCTGAGCACAATGACATCTTGGATCACGTAATTCTTCTTTGAGGGGACTGTTCTGTGCATTGTAGGGTGTTTAGCAGCATCCCTGGCCTCTACCCACTAGATTCTAGTAGCACCACCTTCCCCGTAGTCATGGTGACCAAATATGTCTGCAGACTGCACCAGATCAGTGACCAGGAGTGGGAAACTGGTGGAGAACCCCTGCTCTAAGCTGTCTTTACTTTCTCTCAGCAATTATTTTTGGTTTGAAATGTAGAGATTTTGCACATTTTTTGTTGAGTTTATCCCTATTATTTTAGATGTTTGACTATTGTAAATGGGCTTTTTAAATTTCAGTTTCTGAATGTTTGTTGCTAATGTGTGGAAATGCAAGTGATGTTTCTACTTTGACCTTTGTCTTAGGCTGTTTGGGCTGCTCTACTTTCTTAAATTTCTCTGAGAATAGTAAAGGTTGTCTTCGATTCCCAAAGTATTTATTTTCAGTGCTAATTTTTATGTTTTGTTTATTGTGATCTTTTCTTTATGCAAGTGATTTCTTTCTGAGACTGGTGGCCTTTTTGAGGTGTTTTATGAAACTGCTTTCTCAGGGTTTCTTTGTATCACATATCCTATGTGGCTCTCTTTCACAACCAGGTTTTTCCTATAACTATTATAACTAAATACAAAGTCTGGGTGTGTTCCTGGGGTTTTTAGCAGCAATGGTTTATTTTAGGGTCAGCATCCAGGGACCTGGCCTAAATGCTGGGACCTCCAATGCCAGAACTAAAAAGGGCCTTTCTTTTCAGGGCTACTAATGTCCTGCTTAGGAGGCTAGTTCTTTATAAACAATTATTTTTTTTATTTCTTTGGTAAAGATGTTTGTAAAAATGTTGTGTTGTTGCTGCTTATTTGTTTGTTTATTTTATCCTGGTGATAAAATGCACAGGGCATGGGGTTAGAGGGAATAGGACAGAATGGTGGTGATGTGGAGATTCAATGAGATGGGCTGTTCCAAGCACAGAGTTCCAGAAACCTCTCAGCTTTTTGGACACCTCTTTCTCACTCTGCCAATATCCTTTACAGTCACAGTGTGGCCTATGGGAAAGGTAAGCTATTCACTTTCTGGTCTTTGCAGAAAAAAGTTGAAGACCCCTGCTTTAAATGCTTAGATGAGTCAGAAGCAAGCAGTTCGGAACCTAGCTTTTTAGTTAAAATCGCATTCTGGTGTTAAGTCCCAAAAGGTTTTTCCCCTCAAATAATTATTCTTATCTTTATTATTATGGACTGAATACAGTAAAAATATCCAGTACACTATATTGATTCACCACTCCCACCCTCCCATCACAGCTTTAGCCAACTACTTATGGTTCTTTTGTTCCTTTTTTTTTTTTGAAAAGTTTGCTTTTGAAGATAAGTTTAACAGCAAGACCTAGAATAAAAATTCAAATTTTATATTTTTAAATAAACCAAGTGAAACCTACTTAGCATTACTGCTCCAGAACTGAAATGATCTTATTGATCTAGCTGAGCATAAATAATTGCTGGATTTGGCAGATTGCTAATTCCTCACTCTCAAAAGAATAAATCTCTCAATGGAAGATGAAGACTATTTCTGTGGGATGTATATGTTGGGTAATTTACAAGCTTCATGTATATTATCTTCACAGAAAATAGTATTATTTCTCAAATAATGAATAAATGTGAGGTAAAGGGAAACAAATAAATTTCAGAGCCTTGAGTCTTTGATAAATAATGTCCTATTTACCTGCCCATTCATTATAAATAAAAATGATTATTTGTGTAGATTTACCACAAGATATCAACTTTTACGTTGAGTATGTCTATGGGGATGACAATAATTTAAATAAAGCTGACTAGGGGCAGCAGGTTAGCTCAGGTGTTTAGAGCACAGGCTCATAACACCAAGGTTACTGGTTCGATTCCCACATGGGCCAAGGAGCTGCGCCCTCCACAACCAGACTGAAACAACTACTTGACTTGGAGCTGATGGGTCCTGGAAAAAAACACTGTTCCCCAATAACGTTTATTTTAAAAAAATAAATAAAGCTGACTCCAATAATAAGAATTGAGTTTGAATACAGAAAAATTAATGAAACCAACAGCTGGTTCTTTAAAAAGACCAACAAAATTGACAAACCTTTGGGCCAATTTACCAGGAAAAAAAGAGATACTAGTTAAATTACTAGAATCAGAAATGAAATAGACAGCATTACTACTAACTTTACAGACATTTTTTTAAAAAAAGCATTATAAGGGCTGGTTGAGTGGCTCAGTTGGTTAAGAGCTCGCTCAAGAGTGTGAGCTCCAAGCAACAGCGGTTCGAGTCCCGGCCTGAGGTGAGCTGCTGCTGAGCTGCCAACAGGTAGCAGGATGGCTCAGCTAAAAAAAATAAAAATAAAAAATCATTATAAAGGAAAGTTATGAATAATTGCACACCAAAAAATCAGATAACTTAGATGAAATGGGCAAATTCTTAGAAAGATGCAAACTACCAAAACTGACTCAAGAAGAAACAAACATTCTGAACAGACTTAAAACAAATGAAGATTTGAATGAATAATAAAAACAAAGTATGAGGAGGATTCACACTTCTTGATTTCAAAATTTACTACAAAACAATGGTAATCAAGATAGTTAAGCATTGGCACAAGAATAGACATATAGATCAATGAACTAGAATTGAGAGTCTAGAAATAAAGCCACACAATGCAGGTCAGTTGATTGTGACAAGAGTGCAAAGAGCCTTCAATGGGGAAAGAGCAGTCTCTTACAAATGGTACCTGGACAATGGATGGTCATATACAAAAGAACGGAAGTGGACCCTTACCTCACACCATGTATTAAAACTAACTTGAAATGGATCAATGATCTAAATGTAAGAGTTCACGCTGTATAACTCTTAGAAGAAAACAAAAGGGTAAATTTTCATGACCCTGGATGTGGCAAAGGATTCTTGGATTTCACACCAAAAACACAGAAAAAAATTGAATTCACTGTTCACATTGTGGGGTTGGCATCACTTTTGTCAACTAATGTAAATAACCCAGGAGGAATCATTTAATAACAAGAGGAGGTGTTGGTATTTAATGTATATAATTTTCAGTTGCATATTAAACTAAGTAAAACAATACATTTGTATTCTAACATTTATAAATTTTAAAGTAACTATCATGATGAAAATAAACATTGTAAATGATGGCTTACAATCATAAAATTCTTGGAAATAGAAGAAACTTATGATAGAACTTATTCAAAAGTGTATGGGGAAAGAAATTAAATAATATATGGCTGTAAATTTTTTTTTAAAAGTTTCTCTAACTTTTCTTTAGCTCTAGAAAGATGTTACTAGAATTATATGTCAGAACCTTTGATGGACCCAAAGAGACCTGGTCTCAAAATCACTATTTAGCTCTGTTACCTTAGATAAGTTACTTGGCTGTTTTGAGTTTCAATCATCCCTGGTACAAAATGGTGATAATCCTCATCTCATAATGAAAGATCATTGGAAGAATAGGTAGTAGGTTTCCCCATCACACTCTTCCTTTTTGCTCCTTTATGGAAATGTTTCAAGATCATTGGGAGTATATCAGGCATTAGCAGTGGAAAAATCAGAAAGCCCAGTCACGTGGGACACAGACATTTACTTTTTCCTTGATTGGTTCCCAAATTGGTATTTGCTTGAGAACAACAGTTGATAGGAGATGCAATGATTGAAAGGGATTTCAGCTGGCTTTGGCCCTAGAGTGTGGGCCCCACCTGACACAGGACTATGTTATTTGCAGCTTTTCTCCCAGTGTCTCAGTGGGCTCCAGGAAGCCTTGGAGCTGCACAGACCAGGTGGGAAGCAGAGAAGCCGGGTTTCCTTCCTCCTCTGCCTGCTGGCTGGGTGGGCTTCTCCCAGGCCTTTCCAGCCTTTGTCTTCTCTACATGGTGCTAACTAACGAGGGGACTGATAAGCACATTCAGATGAAAGCCTAATAATTTCTCTACCATCAGCTCTCATTTATCACAGCCAGATTATTTGCATTTCAAATTATCTCCAGAAAGCCACCCTGTTGAATATTTATTGACATTTCAACAACTCTCCTTAATTAAGTACTTTATTGGCATGAATGGGATGTTTGTTTAGTCCAGCAGAAGCTTGAAGAGTCAGAACAATACCGTTCCTGCTCAGTAGAAGATATCATAGGAGATCTTCGCAGAAAAAATCTTTGTTCTGCTTTAGGTTGGTCATTCATTCCTCCCACTGGCAATGAGTGGTGGGTAGGGCTGGCCTCTGCTGGATTTGGGGCACAAGTAAAAGAAACAATGCATTCGCTGGCCTTTGCAACCTGAGAATCTCGTCTGGGAGATGGACATGCAAACAACGATGATATAGAAAGAAATGTACCTCGTGGGCTTAGTGGTAACAGGAGTCTCTAAATCACACAGTTGTAGCTGGGACGGAGGAGCTCAGCCCAGAGGCAAGGGTTCAAGTTTGGGAGGGAGCAAAACTGGGCAACGCCATGGATAATCACATCACGGTGTGACAGAGGGAAGATCAGGCCTTGTCTCTCATGTGAATTTTCCAGCAGCGAAGTAATTTTTTTTCTGACAGAGGATAGGTTACAGAAAACTTATGCCCACGGTGGCTTCACTCTTTCATGTAACATGGGAATCTCAGAATATCACAGGCTCCTGCTTTCACACTTCGATGTTAAATAAATCAAAATAATTTCATTGTATTTATTATTTCATGTATTTCATTCTGCTAATGATGGGTTGACAGCATTCACTGCTGTATTCCATTAGCCTCCATTTGAATTGTGATGCTGAGTAATTCTTATTCCAGGAGTAAATCACACACGCTGTGCCTCAGTGGTCATCTGAGCAACCATGGAAACTGATAATCAGGAGCTCCATGTACTGAATTTTTACATACATTATCTTGTTAAAAATATACACTCATAATTCATTTTAGTTACAGCTATTTGCAAATCTTTATAAATCCCATTGCCAGCAAAAGAAAACTATTAAAATGTTTTTCTTATATAGCTGTTTTTCTTAATGCAAACTTTAGCTTTTTTTAACAAAAAAGATTTCCTTTTAATCGAACCAATATGATCTATAAATATATCATTAATAATACATAGTTTCCTGAGCATTCATTGACAAGCATACTATGTACCTTATGTGTTTGTTTCATAATTTCAACGATTAAAAATTTTTAATTTTTCCATGATTAATGAAAATGACTGAAGGGTAAATGTAAATAAAGATCAAGCCATTTCACGAGGCATAGAGACTTTGTTTAGGCACAATTTGGGGAGTCAGAGCAGCTTTGATGGGAATAGAATTTAAAGGCCATCTTTTCCTGCACTGCCAGGGCAAGTCGCTTGTTTAAAGCTGATCTGAACAACAGGGTAGAGAAAAAGCACCTGCTTGGCGTGGAAGAGAGGTGGACAGTGTTGCATGGAGTCGGCAAATCAGAGGACATCGCGAGTTGCACATGGATGTTTCTCCTTGACTTTCTCATCTCCCTCTCATTCACATCTCCAAATATGGACTTGTAAAAGGGAAGAGGGTAACTGGGTACACCACGGTGGCCTGAATACAGAAAAGGTCCTGCACCCTCCCTACCTCTAATTACTGCAGTTGGCAACTAGGTAACGGGTGGATCACTTAATGCCCTTCCTTGGACAAATATGATCTTCAGTGACAAAAATGAAATCTTAACAGGCCATCAGATGACCCTTTAAGCAGCACTGTCTACCCCTGCCCCTTTTGTTTCTGACCAATTGTTATGTGCAGCTATGTAGGTGGCCAAGCACATGAACTGTGTATTCGAGATCCCTCCAGGTGACCCACCTACAACGATTGCAAGGTTTTCCCTTCTCTGCATCATCCTTGAGGTAAATTTTATAACCGTGATCTCACGCATGTGCCATCTCTCATTTTCTTTTAATCTCACACAATAACACTGAGAACACAGATGACAGTTTTGACATTCACAAAAATGTATTTTTAATTAGTATGTTGATTACTTGATCTAAAAAGCCAGATGGCTAAATATCATGAAAGGTCACATCCAGCAAATCCTCCCTTTTCATCTTTCAATATTCTAATTTTATTGAATTGGAAATAATTTTATTTAGTTGCATTAGAACGTGATTTTATTTAGCTTTCCACCTCCCTTTTAAAAAAATTTTTAGGATAATTACAGAATTTAGATTTCATAAAAGGGAGGAAAAAAAAAAAGACTACCCAAGCCCTACCCATATCAGTTTTCTATACTTGTTTATTCCTAGTAGTGAATATTTATAATAAAAGTTCAATGACTCCCCTTTTTGAGTAGAAAACATGTAATAATATCAATAAAAGGAAGAACTCTTTGCTTGATGTAAATAAGAATTCAAATTGACTAAAACTTCATTTAGAAAATTGTTCTTTTAAAAAACTCGTTCCAGCCGAGTGGCTCATTGGTTAGGAGTTGGCTTGGGACGCCAGCTCCAAGCAGCAGGGCCCCAGTTTGGATCCCACATGAGGGCCAGTGACACTGCGCCCTCTACAGCCAAGATGGCGAACAACAGCTTGACCTGGAGCTGGGCTACTGCCAGCGACGGCATAGGCTGCAATGAAGCTGCAGTGGGCTGCCATAAGTGTCTGGCAGCCGGTGTGAGCAGCTGGCAGCCAGCATGACCTGCCAAGAGCCACCGTGAGCAGCCGTCCAGTGGCCTGCTACCGATCCGCCTCACCCGGGAAGAGCGCAATGATAATACCAACATGGGACAGTGAAGCAACGTCCTCCACAACTAGACTGAAGAACAAAACGACAGCAACTTGTCTGTTCCCCTTTCCCAATTCCCCAATAAAATCTTAAAAACAAAACAAACAAACAAAAAACAACAAACTATCGTTCTATCTCTATTTTGTTCTCAGTGTTTCATAGATTCCAGGTTAGATTTCTAACTAGGTAAAGCCACCATATCCAGTTAGGTGAACTTGCCACAATCTACCTTGAAAATTAAAAATTATCAACACTGCCTATACTTCAAATCAAGTAGTTTGGCAATAGAGTTAAATTAGATGAGTGCTTTTTCCTAGGTAAATCCAATTTGAGCTATACAAAAACTGGGTTCCCTAAATACTTTCTCACAGTCATTATCTCTATCATACTAGAAAAAAACAAACCAAAAACTAATGGGGCAATAAGTACAGAAATTGAGATTCAACTCAAATTCATACTAGAATAATTTCCAGTTATGTTGTATAAAGTGACCCAATTGCATTATTAATTCTGGAATCTTTCATCTCTTTGAATCCTGAAGATTTGGGCCTCTTGTAATCTTCTCTTCTTGTATTTTCTTTCTTTACCCAATCATTTATTTAGCTTATCCTTCGGTCAGCCACAAATTTATTCCATTTATTCTTCTATTTGATGCCAAAGTATCTGTTGTTCTCAGTCTAATCAATCAGAAATGCTGTCTGCTACATAAAATTATTTTGATAATCTGTCAATAACTGACTCTATTTTATTTTATTTATTTATTTTTAAAGATTTTTATTTTATTGGGGAATTGGGGGGATGGGAATAGCACTGGGGAATTGGGGGAAGGGGAACAGACAAGTTGCTGTCCATTTTTTGTTGTTGTTGTTGTTGTTGTTGTTCTTCAGTCTAGTTGTGGAGGACGTTGCTTCATTGGCCCAAGTTGGCACCATCATTGCACTCTTCCCGGGCAAGGCAGATCAGTAGCCGGCTTCTGGATGGCCACTCACTGCGGCTATTGGCCGCTCATGCTG
>NW_017731854.1:1183856-1188640 GCF_001890085.2 Hipposideros armiger | reverse complement strand
GGGCCCTCTGGCGTCCCAAGCCAGTTCTTAAGCATCGCGCCACTTGGCCGGCCCAATAACTGACTCTATTTTAGACTGACAGTGTTAACCAGATCTGCTCCAAGGCTGATTCTCCTAAAGTATCACTTTTTTTTTTTGCATTTCTACATGAATGTATTAAAATTTTGAGACAGATCTGAAATTTGATTCGACTTTATTTTATAGATGAGAAAATTTATTTATTTAACAAATTCTTATTATGTACCTATTTCATTTTGTTTTACTTTGGAATAATTTTACATACAGAAAATTGCAAAGATAGTACAGTGAGTTCCTATATACCCTTCAGAGAATCTCCAAATGTTACCTTATATGGCCATGGTAAATTTATCAAAACTAAGATATCACTAATTTACTAAACTCCTTACTTTATTCATATTTCACCAGGTTTTTTACTAATGTTTTTTTTTTTCCTGTTCCAGGACCCATCTGAGGCCTCACATTGCATTTCATTGTTATGTATCCATAGTCTCTTGTGAACTTTCACAAATTTTCCTTGTTTTCAGTGACTTTGAACATTTTGAAGAGTATTGGGAAGCATTTTGTAGAATGTGACTCAATTTGGATTGGTCTGATGATTTTCTCATGGATAGATGGCATTATGTGTTTTGGGGAGGAAGACCAAAGCAGTATTAAGAATTTTAGAGTTCTATCTCTTACATTTAGATCTTTGGTTTATTTTGAGTTAATTTTGGTATAAGATATGAAGGAAGCATCCAATTTCACTTTTTTGCATGTGGCAAAATTATCTCTGCGCCATGTGTTGTAAAGACTATCCTTTCCTCATTGGAATGTCTTGGCACTCTTGTAGAAATCAGTTGACTACAGATGTATGTATTTATTTCTGGAATCTCGATTCTATTCCATTGATCTATATGACCATCCTTGTGTCAGCATCACAATCTCTTGATTGACTTTGCTTCGTGGAAAGTTTTGAAAATGGAAAGCATGAGTTTTCCTATTTTGCTCTTTTGTTTTCAAGATTGTTTTGGTCCCTTGTAGTTCCATGTGAATTTTGGAATCAGTATATCATTTCTCCAAAGAAGTCAGCTGGAATTCTGATAAGAATTACACTGAATCTGTATGTCAGTTTAGAGAATATTGCCATTTTAATATTAAGTCATCCAATCAATGATATGGGATATTTTTCCAATTAATTAAATCTTCTTCAATAAGATTCTATAGTTTGTAGAGTATAAGTTTTACACTTTTTAAAATTTATTCCTAAATATATTCTTAAGTTAAATTTACTCCTAAGTATTTCATTCTTTTTAACACTTATTTATTATTTATAAGTAATAAATGGGATTATTTTTCTCAAAATTTTCAGATTGTTCATTGTAAGTGGATAGAAATATAATTCATATTTGTATAATAATCTTGTACCCTGCAGCCTTGCTGAACTCACTTTTTAGTTCTAATATATATTTAGTGAATTTCTTAGAATTTTCTATATATGATTATCAATAAAAAATATAGTTTTACTTCTTCCTTTCCAATCTTGATATATTTTATTTATTTTTATTGTCTAATTGCCTTGGTTAGAACCTCCAGTACAGTGCTGAGTAGAAGTGGTGAGAGCAGACATCTTTGTCTTCTTTCTGATTTTAAGGGGAAAGTATCCATTCTTTTACTTCTGAGTATGCTGTTAGCTGTGAGTTTTTCCTAGGTCTTCTTTATCAGGTTGAGAAAGTTCCTTTCTATCCCCAGTTTGTAGGGTATTTTTATCATAAAAGGGTGTTGGATTTTGTCAAATGCTTTTTCTGCATCTATTGGGATGATCATGTGATTTTTGTTTTTCATTATTTTGATATGGTATATTACATTAATTTATTTATAGACGTTAAACCAGCCTTGCATTCCTGGGATAAATCCAACTTGGTCATGATGTATAATTATTGTTATGTATTGCTAGATTCAGTTTGCTATTTTTTTTTCTGTTTACATAATGAAAACAATTAAAGCCCAATTGCTGATCAAATGGTTAAGTCTATGATGAACATGGCAATGGGTTTAAGCATCTTGGCAGCCTACAACATTATTGGGCGCACAGGGGCAGGAAGGAGTATTGAAAATGTACCTTTCACCTTCCCCACCCCTTCTTTAACCTGCCCAAACTGTTTCCTCATGGGACACCCCTGTTATTAGTACCGTATTCATTTTCACTCTCTTTCTCTTTATAAGCTAATTCCTCTCTGCTTCTTCATGGAGGATAAACTCACCTTCATGTGAGAAGTACATCAGTCTTGAGCAAGTTAAAACAGGAAAATGCCTTTGTAATTCTCTCAAGAGCTAAGGAGTTAGGCAACTCTAGTAAATTGTGGTCAAGACAGGATTGCAGACAAGAGTGAAAGTTTGAAAAGTCTCTATTGTAAGTAGGCAAATACTTTCTTTTAGTCAAATAGCATCGAGGTCCATAAAGTGTGGGCTAGGGGGTGTGGGTAGCATTGGGTGTGTGGCCCTTGCCAATGCAAATGCGACAGATTAAGAAAAACCTTCACAGACCTAAGATATTCAAAAAATGTATCTGCAATGCTATTGTCAACAATCTTTTTCCATAAGATCATGAATAAAAACAAATGTACAAGTTAGATCAAATTAGACCAATAGCACAGAGTTAGTTCTCTATTTCACCTGAGCTTAACAGCTGGTTCCCTATTCAACATCTGTCATGTCTAGTTACTGCCAATTCCAAGCAGTGTCTCTAACTCACTGTCTATTTTCACATGAGAACAAGAGGTTAGGTGACACAGCTAATTGCATATGTAAAACACCAAGCAGTGAATGTGGTTACGCTTCAGCTCAAACCTGGTTCATGATTCAAACAGTAAAAATAGCACCCAGTAAATCTCTCTCTCACTTGAGCTCAGATGGCTCCTACTTTGCCAGACCTTGGTGTTTATGTCGCCTTTTTAATTTAAAAACATCCCAGTGCGGTTTAGCACCTTTTAAAGAAATGCCTATTCTTGAACTCATTTCCCCTTCTCTCCTTCTGCCTCCAAAAAAGGCTAAATTGAAGGAATTTGGCCGAGTCAGTGTGAGAAAACGGAACTGAGGAGCCTACAGGGTTCCCACACATTAGTCTGAGTAGAAGATTTCCTGGAAATCTCGTCATGTCCCTAAATAAGATTTAAGTGCCCAGGCCCAGAAAAATCTCCACATATAAGCCCATTTCAGAACATCATTAGGGGTGATTTTTTTGCCCTTCCCCAGCACATATGGGTAACCCCAAAGCTGCATCTATGGAAAAGGAACAGGCAGTGTGCAGGGTCTGGGACGAGAGCCGGTGAGCCACCAGGAGTGTGGCATGACAGGCCTCCTTCTTACCAGGCACTTCCTTCCTGTCTGAGGAAAAGAGAACAAGAGCGATATTTACAAGAGCTGGGCTGTTTTGTACCAGTCACAGCCTGTCCATAGTGATGCTATCAGCTAGAAATACTTCGGGCTCTTTCAGGTTGGTTTGATGAAAACTCTAGCTCTTCAAAAGAAACTTAAATGCCTCTTGTGAGTTGTTCAAGAAAGTAACCATTTCAAAGTTCTTGGCCAAAGCAAACTTTCTCACTATGGGAGATACACAGAATGAACATGTTTATATTTAAGTTAATAGAATCAGACAGTTGTTTTTTCCTGCAGAACATGATGCTGTGGAAACCAGACATTTCAGGGTCTTAACATCAGAGCTCTAGTTTAGTCACATGACTTAAAAGTGATAAACTTTTGTAGTGTGTCATTTGGGGACCACTTTTGTCAAACATAGGGGATGGTACATATGTTTTTATGGAAGGTGAAACCACAGACCGCTAGGATGTGATCATCACAGAAGACAGTGATTTTTAAGAAATGTGAAAAGGGGGCCGACTATATGGCAATGTATTATAGAAACATACACTTGAAACCTATATTATTTTACTGACCAATGTCACCCCAATATATTTAATAAAGAAAGAAAAGAAAAATAAAATGTAGATGCAGAGAGCTGTAAAACCAATATTCTTTAATTAGAAATCATGTTAGTAATTTAACATTAAAAACATTTTATAAAAGCCAAAAAAGAAAGAAAAAATGTTGACATTCTTAAGATGAGCAAGCGCCACTTAAGGAAGCTCTGGCCAGGGTTTCTAAAGCACTCAGCAGGGTATTCTCCAGCCCCAGGGAGAAAGACCCTGAAGTGAGCCTTACAGACATTTGGTAAAAGGTGTGCAGCCTTCTGTGAAGTTCTTTGTGGGATTTCACTGATTTGCTTTAGTCACTGGCCAAAGCATTGGAAAAGATGACTTTCCAGCTCTGTTAAGGGAATGGACAAAACAATGTCCCCAAGGACGCCACATCTAAGGTAAGGAAATCAGGATGGTCTGCTTCCTTCGTTAGCATGGCCTCGGGGTGAAGCAGCAGACAGACCCCTGCCTCCTGTGCCAAAGTGGGAGCCCCTGAGGCCCCTCGCGTTTAACACCCACCCCTCACTCAGGCATTCCCTTAGTCACACACACACCCAAACTGCTGCTGGGCACCTCCTGTGTTCTAGGTGCTAATCCGTGGGGGTAACAGCATGTGAAACAGAATCATGGGCTCCTACTCTAGTCATTGAACGGCAGCTGATAAAGAAGCAAGAAACACCTCAGAGAGTGGTGAGTGCTCGCCACATGGCCGAGGGGGTGCAGCCCCCCCGGACTGCCCCGCGGGTTGCTGCTCAGAGGCACACCAGCCACCCACCCTTGTGCAGAGCCAAGCATCCTGGAGCCTAGGTG
>NW_017731854.1:1179076-1180376 GCF_001890085.2 Hipposideros armiger | reverse complement strand
TCAATTGCTTCATAGCTGAATCTAATGCACTGTGACCTTCAAGTCACGTATGTTGATATAGTCTCAATTTTACCCAACATTGCTACAGAACTTTATATTATGAGAGTTATTAAAAGAAAACATTTTTTTCAAAGGGTCTAACTTAAAGCTGAGGAGTGACCTTGCCAGGAAAGGACACGGTAATCTGTATAAGAGATTTTGGAAAATAAAAAAAACAACAATTTCAAAGTAAATTCATTGTCTTATATGCGTGACCTTTATCTCTGTACTCTGTCCTCACCTACCTTCAGTGTTATTTAGGGTCAATTACAAATTTTTAAACATTGTATTCGGGGAAAAAAATCCGAACTCTTTCTGTAGATAATAAAACTATTTAATTCTGTATAAAAAGTATCGTACCATCTTTAAAGTATCATTAAAAAGCAATTTCATAATGAAAAATCTTCAGTTCAGCTGGAGGTCAAAATTAGGTTCTTTTAATCAGTTTTGATTTAGAAAATTAATGAGATAGTATCAGAAGAAAATCTCTGACTTGCTCTTCCTCAAGTGTAATGATTGATTCTTAAAAGTTCTTCTGCTTATAAGTATAATAAGAGTTTTCTACTAAAGTAAAATCATCTTTGATTCTTAAGCTATAGGTCAAGGAAAAGTGAGGCTGGGGACATTGCCAGGCCTCCATTCCAGAGGTCCCAATTTGGCTCTGCTTCGATTTCTTTTAGTAATTATAGAACTGGATTCTGAGGTAATTAATATAGTATTTTTGGCTAATTTGAGGGCCATAGAATTCATTTGGATTATTTTTCTTTTCATATCTAATTCAAATTTATATTGTCTCTATTTTAGCATCAATCATGTCAACTAAAAATATGTATACTATTATATTCCCTTGCCTGATTATAGTTCGCAATGTTAAAACCTTCTTAGAACAAGGAAAAACTACTTCAGTTCCATAAGCCACCAGTAAATCTGCATGTTCCTCCTTCCTCATCCTCTTACCTGATTGTAAATGATGTAAGGCTTGCAGCCATTTTAAGTAGATCTCAGAAAGCCACTGCTTTTGAGGAGTTTGCTTCCTCAAAAATGTTAAAGAACTGTGTGAGTTTGAAAACACTTGGATATTTTGCCTGGCTTTTTAATTTATTTAATTAAATTAATTAATCACTTAATTTTTTTATGGAAATTCAATTCTGGCATTTAGGAGCTATCTCTGCAAATAAATTAATAAGTAAATAAAAACCATTGTTACCAAATCAGAAACCCTGGCTAATTTCCCTTTAGGTAAAACTGCATACCCAGGGGC
>NW_017731854.1:1142850-1176456 GCF_001890085.2 Hipposideros armiger | reverse complement strand
CAGGAACTCAGGCTCCATAGAGGTCATCTGCCTTAAAATTTTGACAGCTTTAGTTTCAGGTCACTAGACTATGCTTTTCTAGTCAGGTGTGACACACATGTATCTAAAAGTCTACTCATAGTTTAGCAGCACAGGGGTTTGTCAACAGTATCTGGTGAGGGCCCTTCCAGCGCGGCTGGAGGGAATCCCTTTTTAGGTGTCTTTTCCAGTAAACGAAATCTCCAGGTTTTAATGTATGAATTTTTAGTTTTTCATTGCCCTGGAGTGTATGGTGAAACGATTGTTTGACTAAAGTATGGTTATTGTTGATAGAATTAATTAAGCCTTTACAATTTTGAAGTATGGCTTCTTTCACCAACTGTGGATCAAGAAAGTCAGGGGCCAGATGCATAGGGCATCCTGTAATTATCTCAAAAGGTGAGAGCTTATGAGTCCCAAAAGGAGTAGATCTGAGATTCAAAAGAACTAATGGCAGTGCCTTTTGGCCAAGGTATTTGAAGAGTTTCTGTAAATTTTGACAGTTGGGTCTTAATAATGCCATTAGTGCATTCAGCCAATCCTGAAGACAGGGTGGTAAGCACAGTGAAAATGTAGGATTGGCCAAACAGCACAGACTTGCTTTAGCACCTGACCAGTGAAGTGGGTTCCTTGATTGCTGTGGAGTTCAAGAGGAGTTCCCCAAGTAGGAATAATCTTCTCCAACAGCACTTTTGCCACTGCAGACACATTAGCCTGTCTGCAAGGGAAAGCTTCAGTCCAGTGAGAAAACATACATGTCATGACTAAAACATACTTGTATCCATGAGATGGGGGAAGCTGTATAAAGTCTAGTTGCCAGACTTCAAATGGTCCGTCTGGCAATTTAAAATGTCCAGGGGCAGTGCGAATAGGCTTTTCTGAGTTATACTTTGGACAGGTGGGACACCTGAGGTAGGCACTTTTTGCAGCCTTATTAATATTTCCCCACCAATATTGATGCATGAAGGCTACCATTTTGTCAGTTGACCAATGGTTCAACACATGTTAAAAGTGGGAATTTTAGAGTTTTTTGTAGGTCTGGGTTTTTTGGCCCGAGCCAGAGCCTCTTCTCCTTATTAAACCAACAATTGTTGGATTTCCAGTCATGTTTTTCTTCTTCAGGAGTTGATTGTTGGGCTTCTCTGATAATTTAGTTTTTCTAAATTATCAGCTGGAGAAGCTTCTCTCTGGACCATGACAGAAGCTTGACTGTTGCTGATGCCTTTAAAGGTGGAATTTTTAGCAGAAATGTCAGCCAGGTGATTTCCTTTAGCCTCAAGGGAGTCAAGTTGAGAATGCCCCAGAATTTTAATAATGGCTTTAAGGCATCAGGTAAAAATATGGCATCCAATAATTTCTGTACATATGGACCATTCTTAATTTGATCTACATTGGAGGTAAGGAAACCACGTTGTTTCCATAACATTCCAAAGTCGTGAGCCACCCCAAAGGCATATCTGCTGTAAGTATAAATGTTGACAGCTTTACCCTTTGTTAAAATGCAAGATCAGGTGAGGGCATACAGTTCAGCCTGCTGTGCTAAAGTGGCCAGAGATAAAGGCGCTGCCTCGATGATTTCAGGAGTTACAGCAACATAACCAGCACAGTACTCATTTCGTCTTTTAAGTATCAACCATCGGTAAACCATGAGAAATCAGCTTTAACCAGAGTTTTCTGCAAATCGTCACGAGCAGTCAGGAGGTGATCTGTTAATGTCAGGCAGTCATGAAGTTTCAGAAGGAAGAAAAGTAGCTGGATTAAGGTTGTTACAATGTGAAAGTGTTATATGGGAAGCAGTTAACAGAAGGATTTCATAGGAAGTAAGACAGCTGACTGAAAGATGCTGGGTGTGGCGAGAATTCAGGAGAGCTTCCACTGAATGAGGCACAAAAATGGTTAGAGGGGATCCCACAACAGTCTTTTCTGTGGCCTTAACCAGAAGGGCAGTGGCAGCAACGGCTCTGAGGCAAGGAGGTTATCCCTGAGCCATTGGGTCCAGTTGTTGGCTGTAATATCCTAGGGGTTTATAATGATCCCCATGTTTTTGAGCGAGCACCCCAAGGGCATGTCCTTCCTTTTCATGCACAAAAAGGAAGAAGGGAATCTGGTTGTTAGGATGCCTGAGAGAAGGTGGGTTTATTAAACTCTCCTTCAAAGTCTTGAAGGCCACGTCATCCCGTTCTTCCTGTGAAATTGGGTCAGGACTGTCATTCTTTAATAGGACATATAGAGGTTTTGCCATAAGAGAAAGATTTGGAATCTAATTTCGGCAATAGCCAACTAGCCCAAGAAACCCTCGCAATTGCCGCTTAGTCTCAGGCCTCGGAAAACTTAGGATGCTGTGGAGCCTCTCTGAGTCCAGGCGCATATCAGATGACCCAAGTATTGAACCTGAGCTTGGGCAAATTGTAGTTTCTCTTTAGAGACCTTATGTCCCTTTAAGACCAATAGTGTCAGCAAATGGATGCTGTTATCCTGTGAGGAAACCTGAGAAGAACAACAAAGATAAATGAGAAGTCAGGATTACAGTGTTAACAAGGGGCCCAGCTCCACCAATAGTCCTCCCAACTCTATGGTTAAGCATCTTAAGATGCTAGTTCACTTTATCACTATATATAGTTTTTGTGTGTGTATGGTGGAGTGATGTGGAAAACTGGAATTAAAAATCCCACTGTGTCTACCACATTGCCGGTCACCCATGTCACCCATGTCACAGTGGCTACTAATAGTCTCCCCACAGGGCCTGTTAATAACGTGCAGGTACTAAAGAGCGATTAGCTTCACCTCTTCAGGTGAACTGGGTCTACAGAGGGCTTGGCCTCTCTAATGAACTTGGATGTCCTCTCTGCTTTCCTGGCATGGTATTGCCACAGTTGTTTCCAATTGTAATTTACTTTCCTATAATTGTAAAAAGTCCAGGAAACTTCCAATAGTAATGCAGACACTCTTACTCTGCACTCAAGGTTCTGCAGCTGTCCTAACTCCCCCTCATTAGCCATTTCCCACGCAGCACACCAGTGAGTTTCATCCAAAACAGGTGTGCTTTCCGCGGGGCTCACCACACAACCCACAAGTGAGGAGGTCATAATGGTTTCCATATTACAATCCAGCCCACGGTCCCACTTCAACTTTCACCACCTGTCCCAACTGTGTGACAACGTCTCTTTTCATTCTGATCTAATTTTATTTTTCTGGAACTGTTACTAGGACCTTGCCTCATTTTCATAACTTTGATGGATTTAAAGCACAGAGATGACGCCTATCTTGGTAACCTTTTCTGCCTGGCTTCTTTCACTTATGATGTTTTCAGTGTTTATCCATGTTGTGACATGTGTCAGTATATGTGTCAATAATAAATAATTCATTTATTATTTTTATTGTGATTAATTATACGCAGCACAACATTTACCATTTAAATCGTTTGAAGGTACAGTTTGATGGCATTAACTGCATTTATGTTGTTGTACAAATACCATCAACAACATCCATCACAACTTTATTTTCCTCAATTGAACTAAACTATCCATAAAACCCTAACACCTCCTTTTCATTTCCTCAATTTAATTTTGGTAGATAGCTTACATAGGAGGAATCAAATATTTGTTCTTCTGTGACTGTCTTATTTCACTTAGCATAATGACTTCAGGGTTCACCCATTGGTAGCCTATGTTAGATTTTCTTAGTTATTAAGGCTGAATAATATTTCCCTATGTATATACCACAGTTTTTTTGTCCATTCATTCATCGATGGACACTTGGGTTACTTCCACCTTTTGGCTCGTGTGAATCATGCTGCTATGAATACAGGTGTACAGGTAATCTACTTGAATCCCTGCTTTCAAATCTTTTGGGTATGTGTTTTGAAGCAGTATTGCTGGATTATACATTTATTCTCACTTTAAGGTTGTTTTTGTTTTGTTTTGTTTTGTTTTGTTAAATTTTATTAGGGAACAGTGTGTTTCCCCAGGACCCATCAGCTCCAAGTCAAGTAATTGTTTCAATCCAGCTGTGGAGGGTGTACCTCAACAGCCCATGCAGGAATCGAACCGGCAGACCCTGGTGTTATGAGCACTGCACCCTGCGCTCCAACCACCTGAGCCAACAGGTCGTCCCATCGCTTTAAGGTTTTAAGGAACCACCATACTGTTTTCCACAGTGGCTGCACCACTTTACTTTATTCCCTTATATGGCAGAATAGTAATTCAGTTTATGGATTGACCACATTTTGTTTATTCACCCATTGATGGACATTTGAATTATTTTTACATTTTGGTTATTGTGAACACTGCTGTTATGAATACTCATGGGTAGGTTTTCTTTTAACATCCATTTTCAATCTTGGGGGGTATATATCTAGGAGTGGAGTTTTTGAACCATATGGTAATTGTTTTTGAAGGACATACCAAACGATTGTACTCACAGACTATACCATTTTACATTTGCACAAGCCATGTTCAAGGGTTCCAATTTCTCTACTTCATTGTCAGCATTTGTTATTTTTACTTTTCTCCATTGTAGGCATTCTAGTGTGTGTTAAAAGGATATCACATTGTGGTTTTAGTTTGCATTTCCATGACTAATGATGTTTATCATCTTTTCGTGTGCCTGTTTGCCATTTGTATGTCTTTTCTGGAGAAGGGTCTATTCAAATCTAGTTTTTAGTTTTAGTTGTCTTTTTGTTGATGAGTTGTGAAAATTCCTTGCATATTCTGGATCAGAGACTTTTATCAGAAATATAATGTGCAACTACTGTCTTCCATTCTCTGTGTCATTTCACTTTCTGGATAGCTTCTTTTGATGCACAAATATTTTTAATCTTGAGGAAATCTCATTTATCTGTTTTTTCTTTCATTGCTTATGCTTTGGTGTCAGATCAAAGAAACCATTGAAAAATCCAAGATCATGAAAATTCATACCCATGTTTTCTTTGAGAGTTTTAATTTAACCTCCTATCCTACATTTAAGCTTTTTAATCTATTTTGAGTCAAATTTTTATGTGGTGTGAGGTAAGGGCCTAATTTCAACTGCAGGTGGATAGTCAGTTGCCTCATACCATTTGTTGCAAAGATCCCTTTTTTACCCAATGTAATGTGGTCTGCCCTTTTCAAACATCAAATGACCGTGGCTGGATGGGTTTATTTCTGTGTTCTCAGTTTGGTTGCATTTGTTTGTATAGTTATATGTCATATAATGACGTTTCAGTCAATGACAGACAACATATATGATAGAGGTTTCATAAGATTATAAAGGAGCTGAAAAATTCCTATTGCCTAGTGATAACATCATAGTGCAGTGCTTTACTCATGTGTTTGTGCTGATGCTGGTGTAAACAAATATACACGTTGTACACGTTGCCAGCCATCTAAAAGCATAGCACATAGAGTTATGTGAAGTACATAATACTTGATAATGATAATAAACGACCATGGTACAGGATGATGTATTTATTACTGTATTTCCCCATGTATAAGACGCACCCTTTTCCGAAAAATTTGGGGTCTAAAAACTGGGTGTGTCTTATACAGTGGTTGTATGAGTGCAAAAACAAGCGTGAAAAAAGCGGGAAATGCAAGTAAAAAAACAACAACCTACAACCACTGTATAAGACGCACCCAGGTTTTAAACCCCTAATTTTTCAAAAACGGGTGTGTCTTATACATGAGGAAATACAGTATACTCTAATATTATTTTAGAGTGTAGTTCTTCTCTTTCTATAAGAGTTTACTGTAAAACAGTATGAGGCAGCAGCCTCAATTAAAAGAAAAATGAGGTCCCACTGGACTAGGGTGGGCCCCTAAAGCACCGTGACTGCTGATCTTATAAAATGGGGAGATTTGGACACAGGACACGGGGAGCACCGTGTGATGACGAAAGCAGAAATCCAATGATGCGTGTGCAAGTCAAGTATGCCCAAGATTGCCAGTGCCCACTGGCAGCCAGGAGAGAGGCATGGAACCGTCTCTCAGTCCTGAGGAGGAACCGCTCTGCTGGCACCTTAGCTGCGGCTTCTGGAGTGCAGCACTGTAGGACAGTGCGTTTTTGTTTTTCAGCCAGTTTGTGAGACTGTTACAGCAGTCGTAGCAGACTAACTCACTGAGAAATGTCACAACTGAAGAAACCTTTTTTTTTTTTTTTTAGAAATTCATTTGCGTTTAAACAATTTAGAATTTCTTTTTGGCCAGTGAGAAATGATATTTTCGGGGGACTGTGCTAAAGCCTGTAAAAAATAATAGTGTAACAATGAAAAAACATAGGCTTGCTAGTTAAGTGTACATGTAGAAAAAAGGTGTAAAAGTAGCTAGCAGAAAAATTCTAAGGTCTCAGTGTTGCACTGTGAAAAATAAAATAAAATTGGTTTTACTCACATACTATCCAGTCTCTATAAAAGGAATGCTGGCAGAGCACGATGCGCACTGCTAATAATTACACCCTATGTGGAGAGACCACAGCTGGAGTCATCTCCATAACTGGAGATGACTCAAGTTACACAGGGAAAATGGCACAAAACTTACAAACATGGAGACACAGAGAGAGAGAGAGAGAGAGAGAGAGAGAGAGTTAGAAATGAAATCAGTGAAGTTATGACAGATACACAAAATACAAAGGATCAGAGAAGATACTATGAAAGACAATATGCCACCAAATTCAATAACCCAGAAGAAACAGACAAGTACTTAGAAACATATAACTTTCCTAGACTGAATCACAAAGACAGTGTTGGGTTGGGTGAATCTTAATTTAATGCAAATTAATGCCAGAAGTAGTGGCCCTGATGGATGAGTGGAAGGACTTATACATTAACATTAAAAATGAGAAAAAGCTGGCTTTTATAAATCTTACTCTATTAAAAGGGTGCCTTAAGAAAATCATGATAAAGACAAAATATCGTCCACCATAGTGGTATGAGGGACTCAGGTAAACCTCTGCCCCAGAGAGACATATATTAGGTTGGTAAAATTAGAAAGACAGTCATTTGAAGTCTTTGGGGATTGAGCAAATGTCTTGCAATAAATCGAGGACCAGTTATTAAGTAAAATCTCTGGAAACTCAGTAACAACAGTGAGAGATTGTGCCATGTGAGCTAGGGACTGTGCTTGTTTGTGTTCCTCAGCTTTATGGGACTCCAGTGAGCTCAGCTGCTGAAAGGCAGTTCCCATCCCCCCACCCAGCCCACTGGGGTAGAAAAGCTACTGGGGTGGCTTGAGCAGTTGTTGAATGCTGGCCAATACCTTTTTTTCACAGCTCCATGCTAAGAAAGGCCTGTGTCAAGTGCCAGCACCTGGGTGGTGCCAGTGGTCCCCCTCCCTACTCTCGCTGTGTAGGGAGGACCTGGGAAGAGCAGCCGGTGAAGAGCAGAGGCCCTTCCCCTCCAAGCTGTGTGTTACAGGACAGCTGCTCAGTGGGCTTGGTAGTTAAGTGGCCACTCCCATGTCCCCCAGCTTCCTAAGGCAGGAGATCCACTCCAGGGGGTTCAGCAGCCATGACCATTGGCCCATGCCACCTCTGGTCAGGCTGTAGAAGACCATGCTGGATGGGGTGGCAGAAGTTGGGTTACAGCACCAGTCCCGAACCCCCGATATCACTCCTCACTGCACCCAGCTCTTGCTCTATACAGAGGATCTGTGTGAGGGAGCAAAACCCCCTCTCTGCCTTCCAGATTCCTCTGTGGAGCCAGACCATACCCCTGAGGGTGGTACAGGTAACTTTCTCCCAAGAAAGAAATGGTGAATATCATGTCACTTATCAGGATTAGGTTAAATCTGGGGGCGGAAATAGACTGGAGACACTTCTCCTTGAGCCAGCTGGGGCTGAGAGCTGAGCTGCCCATGGCCAGCCGGGAAGGTGGGAGTGAGACAGGGAGCTGGCCCAGCTCAGGACCCCAAGAGGGTCTGGACCTGTGCAGTAGTGTGAACCATTCTGTAGGGCGCAGGTGCTTTTCATTATTCCCAACTCTTCACTAATGTTTTGTGAAAAGGAGCTTGTTCTCTGTTGTGTTTGGGGGACCATGGGTGGGCTGCCCCATTTAAGGGAGAACAGAACTTTCTTTTGGTTCTTGGCTTATCTCAGGTGGTGAGACCAGAGATCCTGGACCTACTTTTTTCCCTCTAATTGTTGCTTAATTATATTAATTAAAGCAGCTAGAGAGACTAACACAGTGGCAACCATTCTCAAATCACATATATATTCTTACATAAATTGTAACAGTGATTTGATTCCACTGAACCACAACTGAAATCTCATTTTTATTTTTTATGTGATTTTTAACACAGATGGGAAAACTGTTAGGTATGGGAATTATGAAGCAGGTTTAGAGATATCTTTATTTGGGTACAACTGATTTTCATGATTTCTGTGTTTTGGGATCTCTTTCCTAACTCAACACCCTTGGGCCCCATCATTCATATGTTTATGATTTAATCAAAACTTTTATTGAACTCCTATTATGTGCCAGGTACTTGTTCTGTGTTAAAAAATATAAGCAGTCATATCCTTGCCTCCTTTTGGGGCATTTATTTCAATACTAAACTATAAATTAGCTTAGGTTTCTTTTTTTTTTTTAAAGATTTTTATTGGTGAATTGGGGGATGGGAACACCACTGGGGAATTAGGGGGAGGGAAACAGACAAGTTGCTGTCATTTTGTTCTTCAGTCTAGTTGTGGCGGACATTGCTTCACTGGCCCAAGTTGGCACCATCATTGCTCTCTTCCCGGGCGAGGCAGATCAGTTGCTGGCTTCTGGACGGCCGCTCACTGCGGCTGCTGGCTGCTCATACTGGCTGCTGGCTACACACGGTAGCCCATGGCAACCCACTGCCACAGGGGCTGTAGCCTACGCCATTGCCGGCGACTCATGGCAGCCCAGCTCCAGGTTGAGCTGTTGTTCAGCATCTTAGCTGTGGAGGGTAGTGTCACTGGCCCTCATATGGTGGGATCCGAACTGGGGCCCTCTGGCATCCCAAGCCAGCTCTTAACCAATGTGCCACTCGGCCGGCCCTTAGGTTTCTTTTTCTTAATTAAAAAAATGTAAGTTGCAAATGCAAATGTATCTTAGAAAGAGTGCTTTTTATTTAAAATGAGAGATGTCTTTAGTTTTCCCTCTCTCAAAGTTATTTATTTTATTTTGTCATCTGTTGTAATTTGCATTTGTTTTATTTTAATATCTTTCCAGAAAGTCGATGTTTTGCTACAGGGGTTCCCCCACTCAATATGTCTTAACTATTTGGAGAGAGGAGTGCTGCAAAGATAAATAGAAAGTACATGAACTTGCAGTAAGCTTATATTGTATGTAAATATTTTCATTAAAGAAAACAATATATATTCTTATTATCAAATTTTAGCAGAAAATATCTCTGGAAGGATAAACAAGAAACTAGTGGGAGAGGGAGAGATGTAGGCGGCTGACTCCAGAGGTGGGACGCAAAGTGCAAAATCCACTCATACTTTCTATTTTCAACCCATGTGAATGGTCACTTACTAAAAATATAACACATTTTTAAAGACAAAACCCCTGTGAATTCTTGGGCTTCACGTCACCAGCAAAATCAGGGTCCCTGTGAAGGATGCTCTGGGAGGGACATTTCCATCATATGCCGTGGGAGACTCCTGCCCATCAGAGTGGGAGGCAAGCTGAAGGGAGAGCATGGGTGTCACTGTAAGCCCTCGGACTTCATGTTGGGGGCAGGACCATACTCAGGAGATGTGGCGTGGTCAGGCTCAACCGTAACGTGTTGAGTTTGGAAACTGTTCATGTAGATTCAAGGAACATAAGATGGCTGGAGGCCAGGAGTGTGAGCAGGTGGCTGTGAAGTGGCCAAAACAAGAGATTATAAAGATCTCACCCCAGGATATGGGCAGTCACAGTCTCAACAGCAGTTCAGGGACCCAGGAGAGAAGCCAGGCCACACTCATGGCAGCTCAGCAGCAGCTGACCTGTGTGACTGTGACTGCGGGGCCCCCGGCCCAGCTCACCCGCCAGGTCCGACTGCTGGGTCCTTACTGGCTCTGCTCCTGCCAGTGCCCACCGCGCTTGCTCTGCCTTCCTCTCTGCAGTTTTGTTTCTGAGGTTCCTCCTGCTTCATAGATTCTTCTAGAACTTTCTGTGTGTCACACTTATTTTTAGGACTTGCGTTGAGGTGTCTGAGGATCGGCCAGTCCCAGTCAGCAGTGCACCCCACCTCAATGGCTCCCACGGAGCCCTTGCCTGGATGGCAGCCCTGGTTCACCCCCATTCCTATTTCAGTAAATCGGGACTAAGGCTGTGGAGTCTAAAGCTCAAGGTCAGAGCCATCCAAGTGTTAGGAATTACTGAAGCGCTCTGGGAAACAGAAAGCAGGCCTCAGCACATCTTTTACTTAGCTCCAGATACAAACCGTGTTTATGGAATGGCACAAAAATGAAAGAATTTGATGTATTTGAGAAAATGCCTACTACCATTCAGTGACCCCATCATTTTAGTTTCATTCGTATTAATAAAATCAAATTGGACTATTGAGAAATGACATCCCCTTCCACTGTGACCATCACAGCACAAAAGATTTGCTTCTTGAAAGAATCAAGTGCACACGCGCCTCCCCACGTGCCTGCCTTGTTTATTCCTTCCTCTGTCAACTGTATTAACTTCAGACTGTCTCTTGGAGAGAAAATAATTATATATATATATATATATATATATATATATATATATATATATATATATATATTCTCAGCATTTAACTCCTATGAGCTAAGTGACATTTCCCAGAAGTGAAATGTGGCTCAGTGTGTGGCATTTAGTCTATAGGGTATTGTGCATCACGACTGAAAAATAACAAATGGATCCTATCCTGAGAGCTGACTAACTCAATGTCCCTTTTTAGCACTGTCACAAGGTAACACTCTTTTGCTTAGGAACAAGTCACTGTTACTAGGAGGGGCTCATTGGTCTGCTCCAATTTTACTGTTTTCTTTTTTTTGTAGTTGAAAATTTTCTTATGATAACTGTATATGAAGCTGTAGAAATAATACTGAGAAACACTTTTGCCCTGTTTCCCAAAGGGTAAAAATTTTGCAAAATTGTACTGCAGTATAACCACAACCAGGGTAATACCATTCATGTAACCCCCAGTCTTCTTCAGATCTCCCCAGTTTTAGTTATACTCATATATGTGTGTGTATTAGGTTGTACACAGTTCTATCACCTGTGGAGGCTGGTGTATTGACTGCAAGAATAAAGATACTGAACAGTTCTACCACCACCAGGGTCCAAGTTGCCCTTTTGTAACTGTACCTACTGCCGACAACCACTAATCTGTCCGCCATTTCTATTTTTTTGCACCGAAACTGTTCTGTAAATGGAAAAATACAGTATGTAACCTTTTAGGGCTAGTTTGTTTTTTGTTTTCACTAAGCTTAATTCCCAGGGATTCATCTGCGTTGTTACCTATCAGTAGCTTGGTCCTTATTTCCTGAGTAGCCTTCCCTAACATGTGTGTACAACAGGTGTCTGTCCATTTACTGGCTAAAGGTCATGTGGGCTGATTCCAGCTTTTGGCAATTACAAATAAAGCTACAGTAATACCTTGGTTTGTGAGCATAATTTGTTCTGGAAACAAATGACTCATATTGCAAGACATCGCTCGTTTACCACATTAAAATGTATTAGAAATGTTTGCTTGTCTTGCAGAACACTCACAAACCAAGTTACTCACAATCCAAGATTTTATTGTACTGACGACATTCATGTACAGGTTCTTGTGTGACCATAATTTTTTTTTAATTTCTCTGAGATAAATGCTCAGGAGTGCAATTGTGGGTTCATATGGTCATGGCATGTTTCATTTTATAAGATGCTGGTACAGTGTTTTTGCATTCCCACCAGCAATGCGTGAGTGGTCCAGGTTCCCTACCTGTTCGCCAGCATTTGGTCAGTGTTTTCTCTTTCAGCCATTCTGATACATATGCGGTGATATCTCACTGTGGTTTTGTGTTTCACTGAGGGCTAGCGCTATTGAGCATTTTTCCATCTTCTTATTTGTCATCGGATTGCGGCCTTTGGTGAAATATCTCTTCATGTCTTTTGGCCACTTTCTAATTTAGGTTGTTTGTTTTACTTTTGTATTTTAAGAGACTTCTGTGTGTTCTAGATACTAGTTCTTTGTCAGATGTGTGATTAGCAAATATTTTATGTCAGTAGCTTGTCTTTTCATCCTCTTCTTATGGACTTTCACAGATCAAAGTTTTCAGTGTTAATGACGTCCAACTAATTTATTTTTCATTTTATGGATAGTACTTTTGGGTTAAGTCTGAGAACTGTGCCTAGTCTTACATCCCAAAGATTCGATCCTATTTTTTTCTAAAAGTTTTGCATTTTAAAATTATGTTCCATTTTGAGTTAATTTTTGCATAGTGTTAGGTTAAAGTTAAGATTAATTTCTTTTCTTTTCTTTCTTTCTTTTTTTTGCCTGTAAATGTCCAGTTGATTCAATGCCATTGGTTGAAAGGCTGTTCTCCCTTCATTGAATTGCTTTTGCATCTTTGTCAAAAATCATTTCAGCCTACTTGTGTGGGTCTTTCTGGGTTCTCTGTCTTGTTCCATTGCTGTCTGTGTCGATCCCTTCATATCGCCCACACTACCATGGTCACTGTAACTCTGCAATAGTTTTACACATCAGGTAGAGTAAGTCCTCATACTTTGTTGTTCTTTATCAAGATTGTATTAGCTATTCTAGGGTCTGCTCCTTTCCATATAAATTTTAGCTTGCCTATATCTACAAAAAACCTTGATAGGATTTTGATAGCTATTATGTGAAATCTATAAATCAATTTGGTGATAATTGGTAACTTGACTATGCTAACTCTGTCAGTCCATGGATATGGTGTGTCTACATATTTATTTAGCCTTCTTTGATTTCCTTCATCAGCATTTTATCATTTTCATCATGTACGTCTCATATATATACTTTGTTTATTGTATACCTAAGTATATAATTTATTTTGGAGTGATTGTAAATGGTGTTGTGTTTCTTAATTTTAGTTTCCACATGTTCATTGTTAAGTATATAGATATGCAATTGAGTTTTGGGTGTTCATCTTTTTGTGTTTTTGTTGTTGTTGTTGTTGTTGTTGTAGGTTCCTTGAGATTCTCTATGTAGACAATTGTGCCATCTGAAATAGGGGCAGTTTTATTTCTTCCTTCCCAATCTGTATGCCTTTTACTTTTTTTCTTGCTTTATTTCACTGGCTAGAACTCTCAGCACTATGCTGAATAAGAGTGGTGAAAGTGGGTGTCCTTGCCTAGTTTCTTCCCTTCGAGGAGGAAAGTATTAAGACTTTCACCATTAGGTATGATGTTTGCTGTAGGGCGTTTTTTTCATAAACGTTCTCTATCAAGTTGAGGTAGGCCCTTTTTATTTTTACTTTGCTGGTGCTTGACATAATGATGCTTCTTGAGTGTTGGTAGTTGTTTTTTTTTTATTTCTCCTGGGTGGTGTTACACAAGTACTATACAAGTATTACACTTTGTGCTAAACCACTGACTGTATATTTATACTTTGTAAACTTTTCTGTACATGCATCATATGCCAATAAAATATTTTACATACCTGGCAGTTTTCTAGAATCAAATGTAAAAAAAAGGAAAAAAATTTGTAAGTTACCAGAGAGAGAACATAGATAACCTAAAAAATAAGCAAGATTCACATTAACACAATTTCATGTTAACAAGAGTGAGCCTAAGAAGATAATACAGCAATATTTTTAAGGTGCTGGAAAAAGAGTTCTTTTAAATTATAATTCTATATTCAGTTAAAATTCATTCAAAAGTAAGAGCAAAATGATGACTTACATTATAAAAAACTCAATTCTGCCACTAACAGACTCTTTGCAAACATGTGCAGAGATTATATTTCAGTAAAGAAGAAGAAAAAAGAAGAGGAAGAAATAGGATACAAAAAATAATGCACAAAAGTATTGATGAAAGATACTGTTATCTAAATTAATTCAGTTTTGCAATATAAATCTGGTAATAAAATGCCAGATAATAACAGGAGAGAAGGAGTGGGGATAGAAACAGTATATCATGCTTAGACTTTTATCTTGTTTGGGAGAATACAGGTATTGACCATTTGTTTAATTTGTTCAAGTATGTATGTTAATAACTTAAAGGCGGTACCAAAAAAGTTATAGAATGTGTAGCTTTCAATTACTAGTTCAAAACTGACCAACCGCTTATGGAAAATAAAATAGGCAATGAATCAAAGTTATTCCATTTAATGCTAAAATGTACTTCTAGGTGTATATTTCTTTCAAAGGATCCAATTATATAAAAATGGTACCTGCCATTGAGACTACATCATAAACAAGAGTTTTCATTATTTTGAATGCAATAGCAAAATTCTTACCTGGGATCAGATTTGTGTTTATTGAAATGTCTCTCAAAGGATTACCAAAAATAAATTTCTGAAATATGGTTCCTCTCACAAGTGGAAATTCAAATTCACAAAAACTCTGTTAAAAGCACTGAACTTTGAATTTCAGAACTCAAAGAAATTCTGTGCTGTATTGGTGCTGAAGTCAAGGGGGAAAGACTGCAGAGTAAGCTGGGCAGGAGCTGTTCAAACTGGCCAATGTCAGTGATAATTAATGACCTGTGCTATTCTGTTACACTGCTCACATGGTGTCAGTGATATTAATAGCCATGTGAACAACTTCTGGATGGAATTTGGAATACATTATAATTTGTATTGAGAAATGAAAGACAAAATATGATCAGAACACAGGGACTCTTAAAGGAGGTATATTTTTCCTTTACAAATATTGAGAAAAATGGATCAAGCTGAAATGTCCAGCCCAAAAGAATATGATAAATATACTTATACAAGATAGCCACTTAATAGGATATTTGGATATATATAATTTTTTTAACAGGAAAATATTTTATAATATTAACTGATAATGATAGGATTATAAAACATGACATATAGAGTCTATTTTTTAAAAACAGGTACTTTAGGGCCAGCCGTGTGGTGCGTTGGTTAAGAGTTGGCTTGGGAGCACCGGCTCTGAGCAGCAGGTACCCAGTTCGGATCCCACATGGGCCAGTGATGCTGCGCCCTCTACAGCTAAGATGGTGAACAACAGCTCGACCTGGAGCTGCGCTGCCGTGAGTTGCCGATGACAGTGTAGACTGCAGTGGGCTGCCATGAGCTACCGTGAGGGGCTGGCAGCCAGTGTGAGCAGCCGGCAGCTGGCATGAGAGGCCATGAGCAGCCATCCAACAGCTGGCGACCGATTGCCTCACCCAGGAAGAGCGCAATGATAATACCAACATGGGCCAGTGAAGCGACATCCTCCACAACTAGACTGAAGAACAAAAGGACAGCAACTTGCCTGTTCCCCTTCCCCAATTCCCCAATGCTGTTCCCCTCCCCCAATTCCCCAATAAAATCTTTTAATAAATAAATAAATAAATAAAATGAAAACAGGCACTTAACACAATATGCTCATATGTAAGTAAATAAATATACAGAGAAGGGAAGGAAACATGCAGCATGGACATAAGTCCATGTATGTGGTACTGCATATTTAGTGCTGGTGTGTTTTTTCTTTAGCTTTGCTTTTAATTTTTTTCTAATCCAATTAAAATATATTGTCTATGTATGAAAAACAAAGGGAGGAAGGTAGCCACAGAAGGAATGGTAAGTGATCATGGCAGCTGCCTGAGTGAAATCTCTCCATAGTCTAGAACAGCCTGAAACAAACACACACCCGACAACACACAACTACACAGACTAATAAGACTAACCAGACAAATAAATAAAACCACACAAAAATACTGTACATTTAGCAAAAGTAGAGGGTTGAGAACACTAAACATTTCAAAGTACTTATAAAAAACAAGGAAGCAAGTTACCAAATGCCACAAAGTTGTTGCTCTAGCTTCTACTGTGAGAATGTGGGCCCGCAAGAGGGGTCTGAATAAACCCTGAGAAGAAAAATCCAGAGGGCATACAACTAAACTAAATTCACCTCTGAAAGGGAGTCCTAGTATGTCAGAGAACTGGTTTCAGGGAAGAGATTTAAAAGTACTTGGGGTTTGAGGTGACAGTATACAAAAAGCTTTGCCTCTGGGGGTGGAAACTGGGTAATGATATTGAAAAAAGAGAACCGTAACACTAACCCTAACCCTAATCCTGTTCCTAACCCTAAACCTAATCCTAACCCAAAGCCTAACCCTAACACTAAGCCTAACCCTTACGCTATCTCTAAACCTAACCCAAACCCAAACTCTAACCCTAACTCTAACACAAACCTTGTCCCTAACTCTAACCCTAACCCCTCCCCCACCCAAAAAAAGAGATGAGCTCTTTGGGTACTGGTTGGTTAAGTGAAGAAGAAAAGAGGTAAGAAGAGGAAATTTAAGATTCTGAAAGACAAAAAGTTCAAAGGTCTCACAGCCCATCCCTTCATAAGCAGATGGGTTCACTCAGCAGACCTGAGTTGCCCTGATCTTGTACATGCCCAATAAAGGCCCTTGGTTAGCATCTGGGGGATGAGCTCTGAGCCCCAGTCATATTCTGCCTGATAAGAGTGCTTCTGTGTGCCTGAGGCCTGGGGCCATGCCTGCTGCACTAGCTTATACTAACAAATGTGATTTATGGTGAATGCTTGGTTTTGCTCCAAGGAGGCAGGAGTCTGGGTACACAGAGGCCTGTAATGCAGCTGCTGGATGCCTCTGTGACTGACCCCTAATAAAAACTCTGGGGCCGACTGAGTGGCGTGTTGGTTAGAGTTGGTTTGGGACGCCAGCTCTGAGCAACAGGGCTGCTGGTTCTGCTCCCACATGAGGACCAGTGACACTGCACCCTCTACAGCTAAGATGCTAAACAACAGCTGGGCTGCCTTGAGTCGCCGGTCATGGCGTAGGCTGCAGTGGGGCTGGCTGGCAGCTGGCGTGCGCTTCCGTGAGGTACCGTGAGCAGCCATCCAATGGCCGGTGAGCGACTATCTAACCCTGGAAGAGCGCAATGATAATACCAACATGGTCCAGTGAAGCGACGTCCTCCACAACTAGACTGAAGAACAAAAGGACAGCAACTTGTTTGTTTCCCTCCCCCAATTCCCCAATGCTGTTCCCCTCCCCCAATTCCCCAATAAAATCTTTACAAAAAACAAAAACCTCTGAATGTCACGGTTCAGGTGAGCTTCAGGGTAGGTGCCACCTTTGCACCAATTGTCACCCATCATTACTGGGGGAATAACTGCGTTAGGATGACTTTCCTGGGAAGGACACCAGGAAGCTTGCTTGCACTTGGTTCCTCCTGGAATTTTCCTTATGCATATTTTTCTTTGTTAAATTTTTTTTGTTTGTTTGGTTTTTTTTAGCTGAGCCATCCTGTCACCTGTTGGCAGCTCAGCAGCATCTCAGCTCGGGCCAGGAATCGAACCAGCGACCTTGTTGCTCAGAGCTCGCACTCTTGAGCGATCTCTTAACCAACTGAGCTACTTGGCCCGGCCCTGTTAATTTTAAACTATCATTTTTCTGTAATAAACTGTAATAAGGAGTATAATAGTTATTCTGAGTCCTCCAGGGGAAAAAAGATTAAATAAAATACAAAGGCAAGAGAAAAAGCCTGGCAGCAGCCCTTCTAAAACAACATAAAGCTGAAGGCCACACAACTGAAGCATTTTCAAGATACTCAAGAAAATAGATGTTGAACAAGGGATTTTTATCCAGTCAAACTAACTTTTAAACATCAAGGTTACAGACACATAGGTTTAAGTAGGTAACAACTCAGAGAACACTGTACTTGTGAGCTTTTCTTGAAGAGTATGAGTTTGATCCAACCAAGAGATGACTAGAGAAACCGATAACTATGTGATGCTTAGAGGGTGCTTCTGATATATGCTTGTTTCTCCAGCCTTGAGATCAGGGCCTGCTGCAGGGTAGTAAACACCACTTGTGCTGTGCAGCAGACATTGTACGAGGAAAGACAGTAACATGTAAACCCTATGTGTGCGGGACTTGATGAGGGTTAGTCCTGGGTGATGCTGAAACGTCACTATTGGAGGAATATCTGAAGGGGGGAAGATAGAAAACTGATCCAGGCAAACTAACCCCACTTTGGAGTTGGTTCCAAAAGGCCACCAACAACTGGATATATTGTAACCAAAGTCCCGGGCAGGTCAGGTGCATCCAAGTCAGTATCAGAGACACGTTGGTTATATGAAATGGCAACTAAAACATGGAGACATAGAAGAATTGGGTTCAGGCAACAATGGCTTTATATTTCTACAGGCAGCATGGGCTGGAGCTGAATAGCTGTCTCCTTCTTTAAGTGGACATGGGCTCCCCTCTATCTTTAATCCCCATTCCTCAGTATTGTACCTCCAACATGAGTCTGAATGCCAACTGCTATTTGTCATCATACCTTTCCAGTTCTTCTGACCACTTCCCCTATGTGAACTATCTGTCACTTGTATGCACTTGAGAAAAGCTGTGATGGTCATCATTAACATGCAGAATTGTCCTGTTCTATCGAGCAAGTCATAAACCTACTCTCACATACATGTTCTGAGCCCTCACGTGGCCATAAATCATTGACATGATGTGCACCTGAAGTCAGAGTCTCAACACCTATTCTCGAGAGATTAAAATGGATTCATACTATCTTTCTGGAATTATTGTATAAATCAGTTCATTCAATAAAGAAAAATGGTTAAAGCATAGCTCTTGAAGTTTACCCAAAGCTTCTGCCACTTCTAGCTTCTTTGTGAGAGGTATCACTGTCGTCAGTATGACATGTATTCTTTCACATCTTTCTCTGAACATTTGCATACATGCATGTGCTCCCACTAAAGATATATAACATCCATCAGTATAAATTTTATAAACTTAACGTTGAACAAAAATGCCAATAAGAAAGGAGCACATAATGTTAAAAACACAGGCACAATTATAGTGTTTAGGAATACATGCTTAGGAGGTAAAAGTGTAAAGACACACACAAAATCATTACAGTAAAATCAGGATAGCAGTTAACTTTAAGAAGAAATGGGTTGGGGGCAGGTAATTGAAAGGAGACACAATGGTAGTTTCTAGGTTGATGGTAATGTGCTCTTTCACTGGGAAAGTACTGACATGGTGTTCACTTTGTGATAAACGGCCACCTTTATTTTGGACACTTTTCTGTATATAGACTATAAGAAGAGTGAATAAGAATAGTAAAAATGTAAAACAGACATGTTGATTGAAGAATAGTAAAAATGTAAAACAGACATGTTGATTGAGAAAATAAGAAGAAATATTTTATTAATTTGAATAAAAGTAATAAAGAGTAAGAAGGAACTTAAAACATGGGGTCAATTAGAAATAAATAGTAAGCTGACAGACATAAATCAAGTATATCCATGATTACATTACATGAAAATATATTAAATACCCCAAATAAAATCATACAATTATCAGAATTGATTTTAAAATGACATATACTACTTACAATAAATGGTCTTTAAATCTGAAGACACAGTAAGGTTTAAAGTAACAAGATGGGAGATTTTCAGTGCTTACCAGGATGGAGAAAACCATACTCCTTGAAGTTAAATGGACACTCTTGAAATAAATGGCTCATCTGAGGAAGAGATAGAAAATATTGAGAGAAGAAACGGATCCTCATACCAGAGCCAAATCCAAATATCTAACATATGCAATTGGATGCTCAGAAAGAGAAGAAAAAGAGATTGATTTGAAGCAAAGCTGGAGTGACTGTACGTGGAGGTGTCATCCACCTGCCTCCCCCCAGCCCCTGGCCCCTTCCCGGTTCCATCATTCCTGGCCTATTGCTTGAAGCCCTCTCCCCTATTGATTGTGGCTTTATTTTTCTCCTGGTAATAAAAGTGTGCTGGAGCAGCCTGGGGTGTGGCACAGGCCCCCTCCCACAATGGGTAAGGTTTCAGAATTGTTTGACAGGTGGATTGGAAGGGTGTAGCGATGGCTCCTCTCCCTGCCTGTCAGGGTCATGTAGCAAGCCTTCCTGGACCTGCGTCTGAGTACCTGGTGGAGTTCCCAGTGGAAAAGCTTTCAGAAGCCCGGGAGTTCCTATCATGACTGCCGTCCCCAGGATGGCCAAGCCCCTAGCAAGTCCCCAGCACCACTGTTTCAGTTCCTACTGGATGGCGTCCTGTTTCTTCTGCTCCATCCAGCTAAGCAGATCCTGAGTGCTGTATCTGTCTGGGTGTGCCAGACCCCTGGTTTTGTGACGATGGTTTCCCCTGCACCGTCAAGTCTCTGGTGGCTTCAAGAAAAGTCACCAACTTTTTGTTTGTCCAACTTTTCCTTTCTGTGGGGAAGCCTTCCAGGTGCTTTACATGTCTGAGCTGAAATTGGCCGGCTTTCCTCGCTTTCTATGACACTCTACTCCGCTGGCTTACTTCCAACTGCTCGGTTGTAAAAAATGGTTTTACAACCAATTTTTTGTTTGTTTGTTTTCTGCCTTATCTCTTTTGGTGCCATGTAAGTGCTGCTATTCCTCAGGATTCTGCCCTTGGCGCTCATCTTAATAAGATCTATTCGGCCCAACATATTCGTCCTCATGACAGTATCCGTAATCTATTGCAGAAAACTTCCCAAATTCTCTTTCCAACTCTGTCTGCCTTCCTCAATGCCAACACACTGCTTCAGACTCATCCCAGCACCTTACCCACACTTCAAGCTCTTCATGTCCCAAACTGAAGTCCTACTGTCACCCCTTCACTCTTCACCCCCCCCCCAAACTCTTTCTCCTGTACTTCTCGGTTCATCAGCATCGAGCATCTTTTACTCAGCAGTCAAAACCTTCTATGAATGAGTCCACCTTCACATTTGAGCTCACATAGCAAGTCAGTCACCACGTCCCAATCTGTCACCACTGCTGCTTGTCCAGTTTAAACCCTTAATGTGATTACTGATCAGCAAGGCCGGAGTATTCCAGAATGCTCTTCTCATTCCTCACAATGGGCTGTGACGTTCTCACAGTTCTACAAGTGAGAGTGTGTTCTTCTCCCAGTGACAATCTTCAGGCCTCTGGTGGCCTCCAAGATGACATCCCCCTTTGGGCTCTCATTGTCTCGCTGTCCTGTTCTCCCCAAACCAGCCTCACACGCTCCTTATGACCCAGTCTCATCAGGCTTCCTGAGCAGGTTGTCCCCTCAAGCTGTTCACCTGCTTTCCCTCCTGCTGGGCAGGGGAGAGGGGAGTGACTCTGAGGACCCAGCTGGCATCGTGTTAGGAGTCCCTCTTCTGTGCTTATAACCCACATAGGTGACTTTCTCATTTATGCTCAGTAGGCTCTGAGCGTATTGAGGGCGGGGCCTGTCTGCTGGGCCCCACAGTATGTGCTTAATGAACATTTGTAGAATGAAGGAAAGAAAGAATGAAAAAAACAGTGAACGCCCTCTTGCTTTTCAACTGAAAGTCCCAGGAAAGCCGCCGTGCGGTGAGGCTGTGAGAGCGCTGTGCCCGTGTCTCGGCCTGCTGCTTGCGCCCAGGGGCCCATGGCCTACTGCCTCGGATGTAATCACAGCCCTGTTGCTGGATAGCGAAGGGAACGCTGATGGATAAATGATCAGATGAGTGCTTTTCCTGACCCTGTGACCACATCTGTGCCACATCTGTGAACCCACAAGGTTGATGATAGATTTCACAGCCTTTCTTTTGATCTGGATAATAACAGGCTATTTCCACAGGGCACTAGCTTTGCCCCTTTAAGTGAAACATAATGGAAAATGTCACCTGAAATCTAGACTAAGGAGAAATACTTTGATCTGTAGACGCTCAGTAGATCCCAGGGTCATGTTAACATTAGGCAGAATGCCGGGTTCTATTACCAATAATAGCCATTGTCCAGATACTGCAAGAAGGATATTTGTCAGGGAAAAGAACTTGATTTCCAGGTACTGTTGTCTTTGCGTAATAGTAATTATATAGAAAGCTCGATGGTAGGAGGGCAGGCAGAGTGAGGGTGAGATCAGGCTGCTGCAAGGGGTCTGAGGTGTTCTGTACATCAGAAAAATACCATTGGCTCAGGTAACACCCACGCATGACTAATTTGAGAGTCTCCATGGACAGTGTGTGTGTGGAAATTTGCTGTATTTAGGGGGACGCTGGTCAGCACGTAGGTATTTGACAACATATGATGTCTGACAATTAAGTTTGTGAACTCGTTGCAACAATGTTGCTAACATTTTTTGATACCAGAGCGATTATTCATTATGAATTTGTATCAACTGGACAAACAGTGAACCAAGTTTACTATTTGGAAGTGCTGAAAAAGCTACGTGAAAAAGTTAGAGGACCTGAACTTTTCACCAACAATTCATGGCTCTTTGCATCACAACAACGCACCAGCTCACACGGCACTGTCTGTGAGGGAGTTTTTAGCCAGCAAACAAATAACTGTATTGGAACACCCTCCCTACTCACCTGACCTGGCTCCCAATGACTTCTTTCTTTACTCGAAGATAAAGGAAATATGGAAAGGAAGACATTTTAATGACATTCAGGATATCAAGGGTAATATGACGACAGTTCTGATGTCATTCCAGAAAGAGTTCCAAAATTGCTTTGAAGGGTGGATTAGGTGCTGGCATCGGTGCATAGCTTCCCAAAGGGAGTACTTCAAAGGTGACTGTAGTGATATTCAGCATTGAGGTATGTAGCACTGTTTCTAGGATGAGTTTGTGAATTTAATTGTCTGACCTCGTATTTGCCATATATTTGTATGTTTTGCTATAGACTTGGAAAGTGTACATTTAGGGTTCCATTCGGGTTTCATTCCTGTCCTCCCATTACTGGTGTTATGACTTCAAGCAAGGTATTTAACACCCCTGAGCCTGAGTTACTTATAAAATGGAGATGATAACAATACCCACCTCATAAGGTTTTTCTGAGACTCAAATGGGGTTCACAAGTGTGAGGCCCTTAGAACAGCACTGTTACATCTCTGCGCACCTAGGAAGTGTTAACTTTTTTTTTTTTTTTTAGCTGAGCCATCTTGCCACCTGTTGGCAGCTCAGTGGCAGCTCAGCTTGGGCCAGGAATTGAACCAGTGACCCTGTTGCTCAGAGCTCACACTCTTGCGCGAGCTCTTAACCAACTGAGCCACTTGGCCGGCCCCTCGGAAATGTTAACTCCTTATCATCGTTGCCACTGTCCTTGTCACCACCATCATCGCCTTTATTAACTTTATGACACAATCATCCTAACAAGTTAGGAGCTCAGAACGATCCTGTTTGGCATCCTCCCTTTGGATTTGCATTAGGAGCTGGCTATTGTCAAACATCCTGCAGCAAGCATATTGTCACATAAAACGTCAAAGGTTCACTTTTTTTTTTAAGATTTTTATTGGGGAATTGGGGGATAGGAACAGCGCTGGGGAATTGGGGGAAGGGGAACAGACAAGTTGCTGTCCTTTTGTTCTTCAGTCTAGTTGTGGAGGGTGTTGCTTCACTGGCCCAAGTTGGCACCATCATTGTGCTCTTCCCGGGTGAGGCAAATCAGTTGCTGGCTTCTGGATGGCTGCTCACGGCGGCTACTGGCCTCTCATGGTGGCTGCTGGCTACACACGGTAGCCCATAGCAACCCACTGCCACAGGGGCTGCAGCCTACGCCGTCGCCGGCGACTCAAGGCAGCCCAGCTCCAGGTTGAGCTGTTGTTCAGCATCTTAGCTGTGGAGGGCTGTGTCACTGGCCCTCATATGTGGGCTCCGAACCGGGGCCCTCTGGCATCCCAAGCCAGCTGTTAACCAATGCGCCACTCGGCCGGCCCAAAGGTTCACTTTTATAACCTCTTATTCCTCAGTTATCTATCCTCCATAAATGCATAATGCCTTAAAAGATGACTTCTTTTATTGTTGCTTGGGTCACCTACTGCCACCCATTTCCCACCCTCTATGGTATTGTCACAGCTCTTTCTTTTTATAGGATTAATTGAGAAAATCTGACAGTGTCCACACTTTCTATGACGAGTACATGTCTGGTCTGTGTACCTTTTGGTGGGTATTAATTCTAGACACCCCCCCTGATGCTGGAGTTGTCCCTGCCAACCCCAGGCCTCCACTGCATACATAGCATGGTCTGAGGCCAGACGAGGGAGCGTATACTGATATCTTTGTGAAAAGATGGTCCTAGTCCTCTTTTGAACAAATTGATTAAGTAACAGTAAATTGTGTTTTAAAAATCCGGAGAACATTCCTGGTGGGTTTTAGGTATAATGGTAATCTTTCGTTGAAGTCCAAGTAATGCTTCTCAAAGGGCCGACCTGTCTTCTGAGCTTGACTGTTGTCTTATCTGCTTGATAGTTTCTGGGCAAAGCCTCCTTGGATTGATGTTATGGAATAAAGTACAGAAGAGGCTGGTTGAGCTATCTTCTACTTTTCTCTATATTTAGTGCATGCTGGCAGTTCTCTTCCTTTTGTAGGTGACTTGAACTGATCAGTCTTTTCAGAGTATCTTCTGACAAGGTTGCAACTCAAAGCACACGAGCCGGGTGACGTCTGCGGAGCTCCTGTTGTGAAAGCAGCTGGTCCTATTATCTGACACCTTGAGCACTGGGAAGCCCGGGTTTTAATGGAGAGTCTCATCCGCTCACACAGTGACTACATTCACGGATATTTCCATGGTTACAGCTGAAGGCAGTTCAATGGATTTTGGGATTGAAAAAAAATGTTTTATATGCACATATAGAGCAAGAATAGTTGCTGTAGATTCCCAGAAGTACACTTTTGGAAAGCTTACCTTTTTTATATATAAAATCATATTAAGGAATTTTGATAGAGTAACAAAAGTTCTTATATAAGCAAGACATAGCTCTAAATGAAACTTGATTTATCGTTGATAACAGAAACCAATAAATGTACCAGGAAAAGAGACGTGCTGAGGAAGCAGTTCAGTCTCTTTTTCTCTCAAGGTATCTCATTTGTGCTATTTTCAGAACCATCTTCTGCTTATAGCAGAGGAACCGAGATGAACCCAGATACGCAGCCTCACTCACCGTGGCGAGGTGCTGCTCACCTTCACTCATCTCCTTGCCGCCACTGACAACCTTATCGCCACTAATGGAAGGTGTCACTCGGCAGAGCATGCCTGGTTCCAGACCTCCCTCCATATACTCACGGAAGAGATTACGGCCATAGTAATTCTCATGAAAAAATTTCAAGGGCTTTTGGGCATTTAAACTTAATTTAATCTCTTGATTCGTTTCATTGACTAGAAACCAAGTTCTCTATCCCATGGGTGCCCATTAGAATCACCAGGCACCTTTAAGAAATCGACATGGCTTGCCCTCCCCACCTGAGACATCCTGATTCAGTTAGGGCCTGGGCATCAGGAGTTTAAAAAACATCCCCCAGGAGGTTGTGCTGTAGTGTCAGGAGTGAGAGCTCTGCAGTCTGGGAAGAGGTTTCAATGGCGACTTCCTAAGTCCTAGACTTTGGCCCTAGATAGCTCTGGAATCTGAGCATTAATTAAGGATTTTAAAATACTTAAGTACAGATCCCTCAAAAGTGCTATTGTATAAAATTGCAGGCTGTAAAATGTATGACATCTAAATAGCCTTAAGGAAATATCTTAGAAACAGTAGCCTACCAAAATCAAGACGTACCGCCATGGTTACCAAACCTCCAAATAAGACAGTGAGGGTGGCTGGATGGCTCAGCTGGTGAGAGCACGTGCTCTTAACAACTAGGTTGCTGGTTCACCTCCCGCACGGGATGGTGGGCTGTGCCCCCTGCCCTTCCTCTTCTTCTCTCCCCTGTTCCCCCGCAACTAGATTGAAAGCAGCAACTGGACTTGGAGCTGAGCTGCACCCTCCACAACTAAGATTGATGGACAACAACCTGACTTGGAGCTGATAGGTCCTGGAAAAACACAATGTTCCCTTCCCCAATTCCCCAATAAAATCTGAGGGGGGAAAAAAAAGAGTGAGTGCTTTATTTTCTTAGTTACAGATGACTTTCCCTCAGAAAGCTTTGCGTGGGGTCAGGGATGGTATTTTTGCTGTTTATCTAAGAACAGATTAAACATGCAATATCCTGAGACCCCTGAGGACTGCAGCTCCCCGGCTGCTAATATATACCTGGGATTGAGAGACCATTTCATAGAATCTGTGAGTTAAATGCGTGTATGCCAGTCACATCGCCAAATAAATGTTATGCCTGCAAATCATGTGTTTAGCTTACCTCCTTTCTCCTATCGTCGAGTGTCTTTGCATGAGTCTGACCCCTGAGCAGGTGGCAGAGCCTGGCAGATGCTCAGTGACCACACCGGAAGGACGTGAGCTCTGCTTAACGCCCCACACCCCATGATGTGGAAAGCCTGGCTCTCCCTGGAAGTGGTGAACAGCAGCTGTGCTATACCCGTGGTTCAGAAGAGCCTCAAGCAGGGCTAGGGGACCGTGCGTGTCCGACCATGATGAAGGCAATAGAACCTCGACTGGCAGAATGGAAATGGAGGCATGTCTGTCCCCTCTGGGCCCATGGGGATGAAGAGTGTAGCTTGGCCCACTGCAGCGACGTTCTCTGGGCTCTCTGCTTAGCAACCGTGTTGACCAGGGTGATGAGAAAAGCAGATGCCAGAGCGTAATGGGACAAGAAATGGAGTTGAGCGCGGTCTTTTGAAGAGCTAGTTCAGAGCTCCCTTTGTCATCAGCTTTTAGTTACCAAGGGAGGAAGACCTTTCCTCATTGCTTTTCTTCTCTTACCCATGGGCCTGGGTTCATGAACAGTGTCTCAGAGGCCTGCGCCAGAGTTTTGGGTACATTTGTGAGAGGGTTTAGTTCTTCCTGGCACCCTGGCCATCCTGCCATAAGAAATAGAAGTCAGCGACTTTGCACAATCACTGACATTTTTAAAAATGTGACATATCTAGGCTGAACAACAGAAATTGTTAAGCTTGCTCCTACAATTTGAAATAGAAATATTATTCTTCCTCTTGGCAAATATTGAGAACTTATTATGTATCACACTGTTCTAAATACCGAAAACCAGAGGTTGGAAAACAAAGCCTTATAATTGCATTAGGTCCACTTCGTGGTTTAACAAAGCATGTAAATCATGGCTTTGGTTAATCCGGCTCCCTCCACCTCACCTTACCCAGGGCTGTTCCTGTTAAGACATTACCTGCCAAGCAATCTAATCCATCCTCCCTCCTTTGCACAGATGTTGGGTCTCAACACTATTCTTCGTTTTTGAGTTTCTGTCCTTTTTATTCATTCTTGACCAGCTTTTTATGATGGAGGCATCAGAGAAAACCTGTGTGTTTTTCCAGATTGGTGTCCTCTTCGTTCTGACTAGGGAAGCACAGGGTGCCTCAGCATTGTGTGACCTGCCTTCTGAAAAACCCTGGAACTCTTTACCACCAAACCCAGACTCCCATAGTGAGCGCATCACGATCACACGGCCATGCTGGAGAGGGTGGGGAGACTGTGCCCAAGGAGCCCAGTGGCTCTGAGGTCTGAGCTCCTCTCCCCTCTGCCTTGGGGTGAGCACCCCACTTCACTGATGCACTCAGTCCTGTAGTCTGAGCAGAGGCCACTTTAGCCATTGTCAGTGGACAGCCCCAGTGAAGGAGAGCAAGCTGTCCAAAAGGGTTTTATTTATTTATTTATTTATTTATTTATTTTAATTTTTTTTTAAATTGGGGAGTTGGGGGGGGGTGGGAACAGCACTGGGGAATTGGGAGACGGGGAACAGACAAGTTGCTGTCTTTTTGTTCTTCAGTCTAGTTGTGGAGGACGTTGCTTCACTGGCCCACGTTGGCACCATCATTGCGCTCTTCCCGGGCGAGGCAGATCAGTCGCCGGCTTCTGGATGGCCGCTCACTGCGGCTGCTGACCGCTCACTGAGGCTGCTGGCTACACATGGCCCATGGCAACTCACTGCCACAGGGGCTGCAGCCTAGGCTGTCACCAGCGACTCACAGCAGCCCAGTTCCAGGTTGAGCTGTTGTTCAGCATCTTAGCTGTAGAGGACAGTGTCACTGGCCCTCATATGTGGGATCCGAACCAGGGCCCTCTGGCATCCCAAACCAGCTCTTAACCAATGCGCCACTCGGCCAAAAGGGGTTTTATATCGTTTTTACATGGTCACTTAACTTTCCTAGTATTTTCTGAAATTCTAAAGGTTTCAGTCAGTCTCCTGACAGGAACAGGTGACATACTAAGGAAAGCGTTAATGGAACAAGTATTTACGATAGTGTGGACCAGGTTACAGAAAAGGAAGAAGAGGGCTGGCCGAGTGGCGCGTTGGTTAAGAGCTGGCTTGGGACGCCAGAGGGCCCCGGTTTGGAGCCCACATATGAGGGCCAGTGACACTACCCTCTACAGCTAAGATGCTGAACAACAGCTCAACTTGGAGCTGGGCTACTGTGAGTCTCTGGCGACAATGTAGGCTGCAGTCCCCTGCTGCAGTGGGTTGCCATGGGCTACCGTGTGTAGCCAGCAGCCTCAGTGAGCGGTCAGCAGCCGCCGTGAGTGGCCGTCCAGAAGCCGGCGACTGATCTGCCTTGTCGGGGAAGAGTGCAATGATGGTGCCAACTTGGGCCAGTGAAGCAACGTCCTCCACAACTAGACTGAAGAACCAAAACCACAGCAACTTATCTGTTCCCCTTCCCCCAATTCCCCAGCGCTGTTCTAATTCCCCAATAAAAATCTAAAAAAAAAAAAAAAAAGAAAAGGACGAAGAATGGTGAGGCTGTCCAGGTCCAGCCTAGGCCAGAACCCCAACTCCTGGTCTCTGCATCGTAACCCAGTCTTCCTGGAGGTGTGGGTAACAATGGGGATGTTCTTTTCAAAAAAGAGTAAAGAGGCAGAAACCAAACACATAGCTGAGTGTGCAGACAGCTCAGCTGAAAAGGATGTGCATTTGTCTCCTCTGATGGACAGTGTCACAACTAATGACTAGGCCAGGGATAAGCAGACGGGGAAATGATAGGGACAGAAAACCAGGCTGTGAGACAAAGCTGGCCCTTCAGAAATGGCTTTTTGTCAGGGCCTGACTTTTTATCTTTAGGGACTGTTTTCAGCTTGAAAGGAAAGGCTCTGAGGAAGCTTGAGAACTGGCACAGCCAGGTGCAGGTGAACACGCCAGCCAAGAGTCGGGGCCACCGCTGCTCATCTTCCAGGAAGCACCCGAGACTTTCCAGAGGTCATCCTTGGCATCCCATGATGTAAACAAAGCTCTGTGCTGAGAAAGTGGGGGCTCGAATCCCAACAGGCTACATGCTCCCTCTCAGCCCCCTGCAGCATGGCATCTCTCACGTCCCCTCAGCTGTCCCTCTTTCCCACTCAGCACGTCACAGACAGAAACACAGGCCACATTCACTTTATGTGACTTGTTAGACCTCGGGAAATGATAGTGATTGGTTTTGAAAGAAAAATTACGACAGACCCCAGAGTTTCTTATTTACGACCTCGTTTTGCTATTTGCTATGTGAAAAAGAAACATTTTGTCACCGTCGTCGTGTTTGCAGTGAGGCCTCAGCATCACTGCCCCACTTCATAGACGTGTTGTTCTGAGAAACGGATAAACTATCAAATGCTTTTCAGCCGTGTGTGTTTCCAGGATCTCTGACTAGCCCTGGAGGCATGACATCTTGGGGCCAAATATTATTTGGCACTCGCCTTCACTTAACCTCCATCTGATGAAGGGAAGCATGGGATCCTCGGAAGACTCGCTCTCCTAAGAACCACTGAGAGGCAGCACATGCCGGGGGAAGAGCTCCAAGATACTTGGCTGCGGTGTTAACTGGCAAACAGAACCCAATGTGGCAACACTGAAATGTTAGCGCTTGGCCCAGTTGCACATTCCTGAACCATCTGTGGTTCCTCCGTGTTCTCTCCACTAAGAGAGACGGTCCGTATGTTAGACCACGGGTTCCAAACACGTTGGACTGCGTGCACGGTCCTCCATTTACTTTTGGACAAGAACGGGGTTGGGGGTGTTCTTGTTACCCAGCCTGAAGAAGTTGATAAACCCAGGGAGGAAATCCCTAAGGGCTGAGTTTGCGATGCTGGCTCCAGTACCATTTGTTCTGTTTTTACACATGTCGAAATAATATGCAAGAGAGGTCTTAAAACATGATTCATACCAAATGAATATTTAAAGGCTTAAAACCTGTGCTAACAAGTTGTTTATAGATTTAAGATGCCCCTTCTGTTAACAACATGAGATAATTTCACAGTTTCTTAGGATCGCTTTACCAAATACAGACTAAAATAGGTTTAATAGCCCAGTGAACTGACAATCACAGGAAAATATGCAACTGTCTAACATGTTAAGATTTAACAGGCAACGTTACTTATGGGTTTGAAATTACCATAAGACATAGGGATAACAATATGCATCCTGGCAGTGTAAAGAAAGATAGTCAACAAACCATGGGAAAATGTTGGCGAGAGCACTGTGTATTTCTTCCTGTCTCTTCTGTGTGACTCCTTCCATTCAAGTGGGTGCCTAATTTAGTCTCTGAACTGAGGGAAGAAAAATGTGTAGTATATTCGTAAAATAAATGGCCGATGTACTGATTGACCCATAAAATTGCTGTCGTAGACTCCTTCCTGAGCTTTGCTGTTTTTGTGGGCACCTGACTAGCTGTGTTGTTGAACCGAGGGTGAGATTAGGGAAAGCAGATTTATGGAAGCGCACGTCTCCTCAGACCCTTAGATTCAGGCTGTTTCATGGGCCCCAGTCTGTGGTCAAAGACGACGTGGAGAGTATTTTTCTAGGTAGAGAGATAGCATCACAAGCCTTGAAAATAGGCATAAAATGGGAATTATTTCTAGAAAAACAGCCAATTGGAAGAGTGGAACAATAAATAAGAGATTCATTCCACTCAGAGGTACAACAGTATTTATTCAGGTTGTTCCTACTTGAGCCGTAGTCTGGCTGGGCTGAAGGAATTTGCCAAACTCTTATCATTTTGTTACTGGGAGTGACATTTTTCCTTGATTCCTGCCTTCTTGAAGGAAAGAATTCAATCAAGAGACAGTTTGTGCGGCATAAGACGGCAAGAAGTGCACTCCAAGACACGGAGCGGGCTGACCCGAGAGAGAGGAGCAGCCTCTCCTTATATCGCGTGAGGGTTTTTATCTCCATGGGCAGAATTGTCTCCCCTTCTAGTATCTTTCTCTCTTTCTGCTGGCATGTCCCATCCTCCCTTCTGGTTCCCAAGGTTGTTTCCTAGGGCGTGTGAACCCATCAATTGTCCGTGATTTATTTGAGAAGCTCATTGAAAAGGGGCAAACTATAACTGTACAATCCTGAGAAGCAGGATGTACATTCTGATAAGCGGGATGTTTTCCCTCCCTCTCTGGCACTTTTTCCGCTTCTTCTTTTTGGTAAGTAGGAGCAGCTACAAGGGGCCTCCTAACCGGGGCTAGTTCCCTCCTCCTGCTCATTTCTACCTTTTTACCCACCATATAAATTTGACCACTGAATTAATTAATTCCTGTTTTAAGAACAACAATACTTAGCTAACTAGTTCTCTTAATATTAAAAAACAACAACCCAAAAACCAAAAACAAAAACCATTGGCCTTGATAACAAAATATAAAAGGACGCAGTGGGAAACAAGTGGTGGCGAAAGGGTGGAACAGAGGCCTTGGGCTCAACATCACGGTCATCACGGTCCGTTCTCGTCCCTTTGGGATGTTAGAACAAAGTGCCACCAGCTGGGTGGCTTACAACCAGCAGACATTTATCTCTCACAGTTCCGAAGGCTGGAAGGCCAAGATCAAGGCGCGGGCAGATCCAGTGTCTTGTGAGGACCTGCTTCCTGATTCATAGACGGCTGTCTTCTGGCTGGGTCCTCACACGGCACAAGGGACAAGGGAGCTCTCTGGGGCCTGTTTAAAGGCATGAGTCCCATTCATGAGGACTCTGCCTTCAGGACCTAAGTAGCCCCAAAGCCCCGCCTCTAAATACTATCACACTGGGGGTTAGGAATTAACATATGAATTTCCAGTGGGCACAAAGGCCCAGTCTTTGCCAGGTCCTGTCCTGTACTGTCCTGTACTGTCTGTCCCCTGTATTGTCTGGGCTCTTGCCTAGTGCCAGGTCCCCCTGGGTGGCTCCACTGTCTGGAGGGACCTTGAAGGACTGGCACCAGTGTGTCTGATTCAGTGCTATCCCTACTCTGTTCCCAAGCAAAGCCTATACAACATCTATTTGTTGAATAAAATCAGTAATGACTGTGGGATTCTGCCTGAACTAAACACTTAACACTGTTGTTTTCAGCCTCCAATCACGCCCCTTCCCCTCTTGGGGTGACCCCAATAGTCAATAACTCGGACCTCCTAAGTCACTTAGCTCTTCCTTTTGTGGAAACGGAGTCATCTGATACCAGCTATTTATATTCATTGCTTGATTACTTCATTAGACTTTAGGTTAAATTAGATTAGATTCAATTAGATTAAATACAAATTTTTCTGAAAAAAGCATTTAAATTTAAATTTCTCTCTCACTGTGGAATAATGGATTTTTGTCATCATTGATTAAAGGAGCTTCAGGTATTTGTAAGGAGAAGAAATATCCTGGAGAACAAGAAAATGTTTACCTTCTTGTCCAAGTAGGACTAAAAAATAAATGTTTTAAAGATAATAGAAAATTCTGGTTTTATTTATTTTTTAATATTTTATTTTAATTATTTTTGTTCCTTCTCCAAAAAAAAAATCCTTCGCTTTCCCAAAAAGATGAGCCAGAGACTCTCTCCTGTTGTGTAGCAGAAGCCACATGGAGAAAAGAAGTTTGGGAACCAGGAGCAGCCTGTTCAAGCACTCCAGTTGCTTTGTGGATCCATTCCTACCTTCCTTTTCTTCCAAAACTTCTACTGCGATGTTCTGTGACTTAGCTCAATGCTGTTGTTTGTGCTAGGACTTGGGATTCATTTTTTCATTCAGTGGATGTTGCGTGTCCACCATGTGCCAGGCAGTATCTGGGTGTTTGAGGAACATCACTGAAGAAAACAGACAAAATCAATTTCTGCCCTCTGGGAGCTCACATTCTAGCGCAGGAGCAGCGAACAAAGCAGACGCCAGAGTAGTCAGGTGACTAGAGCCAATGAGAAGTGCGGCAGTGTGACTGACGTGCTTAGGGCACTGGCCAGGCAGCAGTCCCGATAGGCGGCTCCAGGGTGGGCCTCCTCGGAGGGGCTCTGAGAAAGGTGTGGGGAAGTCCCAGGGCTGGCTGTGTGGATGTCTGTGTGACGGGGGCTCACAGAGGTGAGAGCAGCACACAGGCTGTGGGCATAGGAGGCACCTGCATGTTGAAGGGACAGCAAGGAGGCCCGTGAGGCCAAAGCCAGGGAGCATTTGGAGAGCTAAGAGGGCCTTGTCAGCCTCCATGAGCTCATCGGCTTTGACTCTATGCGCAATCAAGAAGCTTTGGAGGGCTCTGAGCCAGTCAGTCACATGCTCTAACTTGCTCTTTTTAACCATGCCCCTGGCTACTGGAGCTGGAGCTCAGGACAGAGGGCGAGCTGAAGATGGAACTCCGAGAGCAGCTGGCCTATCTGCGGCGTTCAGCATCAGAACTGTGGTGTGATCAGAGGGCCAGTGAGAGGGGAGGGGGGCAGGGGGAGAA
>NW_017731854.1:1140511-1142775 GCF_001890085.2 Hipposideros armiger | reverse complement strand
ATTATTTTTTATTGTGAAATACACATTTTTTAGAATTAGTTTCAGCTGTACAGCACAGTGCAATAGTTATACTTTTTACCCCTCGAGGTGACAACCCCCTCCCCTAATCTGCTGCCCCTCTTCCCCCCAATATCATACATATCTATTACAATTCTCTTGACTCCACTCCCACACTATACTCTACGTTCCATGACTATCTATCTATATTCACTTATAGTTGACATACAATATTCTACAACATCAGCTTCAGGTGTACAGTGCAGTGATCAAGCCTCCTCCCCATCCATTACGTGGTCTCCCTAGCAAGACATGTGACCACCTGACAGTCTTCGCTCAGTTTTAAATGGTCCAGGTGAGGAAGAGGAATCCACAGGATGGTCTGACAAGTGACGTCAGTGAAGTGTGAGGATGTCAGGCAGGGTGGTCTCCTGGAAGCTGAGTGGAAATCCATCCTATGAAGAAGAAGCAAACCTCATTGTATGGTTTCGTTTCCAGTTCAGCTGCTTCCATTTTTCCACACAATGTTGTGATTGATTATGTTTGTTCCTGGGGCTTTGATTTGTGTAGCTCTTCCATATACTATCTGATTTTATACTGAAGCGGTACAAGGTGGGTAGTTGGGTGTTAGGATCACTGTTTAACAGATGTCAAGTCCAAGGTACAGAAAGATGAAGTGAGTGGTTTCGATTCCCAAAAGCTGTAAGAGCCAGAATTAGAACAGTCTTCCAAGTCTAGTCCAGTGTTCTTTCTTCCACCAGTGGTGCCGGGAAACTGGACTGCCCTGTTTTCAGTCCCATTAGGACTGGCCTGTGGCATTGGTATATATGCAGGTGCATTGGAGCACTGTGGCCTAAACGTAGCCCCCTCACATGGGAATTCTAAGTGCCCCCTTTGCTGTTCTGATGGCCCAAAGGGTCTGTGACTCCTTATAGATGTCTGTGGACACACCAATATGTTCAAAATGTTAACTAGAATTCCAGGCAGTAAGTGTCGAATGAGCAACTCAGAAACATCCACTATCTTGACCCTAAAGTGCAGGGCCTGAGACACAGCTTTTGGGGCCACACCGCCGTCATTCAAATCCAGGCTCTGCCGGGTGCTGTAGCTTCTGGAGTTGGGGTAAGTTACTGAAATCTCTCTCTATCCCCAAATTTCTCATCCGTAAGATGGGACAATGATAAGAATAATAAATGGAAACGCGTAGGAGTTTCAGATAGGAACTGAGACTATGTATAAAGTATTTAGAATGGACCTAGAATAAGCACAGAGTGAGTTTTAGGCCTTGTTATTTTTGTTTCACAAATTGTAATCCGAGTTGCCTGCACAAAGGTGGTACTTGTTCAGTGTCTCATAAGAAGACAAATGAGGGAATAAATGAACTAAGTGCTGATCAAAGGGCATTACTGCCATACTTTGAAGAAAATCGGGAGACACACTTAATGTCACTTGGGTCTAAACTACTGACCACTTGAGGGAGAGGAATTCCCACAAGGAGAGCTTACTGTGGCTCAGCCGTGAAGCCAGGATGACAAGCCAGAAGGGAAAGGCTAGATGGGAGATGGAGCAGGGAGGAATGTCGTTTGGGCATCCGTAGCGTGGACCACTCCTCCTAACACCCTATACTAAGAGGATCAGTCATCAGCAACTTCACCCAGACTCATCCCTGCCCCCCACTTCTTTCCTACCAGCTTCGAATATCCCTCCACCCACATTCATCAGCTTGTCCCATTTCCCAGAGACGTGTACTCCTGCTCAAACCCCAGCCCTCCACCTCCAGCCCGCCTGCTCCTCCTCCTCTGGGTCCTGGCTTCATCATTCCTCCTAAAATTAGCCACATAAGGGCCTGGCATCTAACTGAGCGAGCCATGAACTGGATCCAGTACTGGAAACTCTTGCTTCCTAATGAGCTGTGTCCTGGGGATGGTGGATGCATTTCTGTCTCACATCCTAAAGAGACTTTCCACAGCCCCACGGCCCCCTCCTCCTCTCATCCAAACTTCTCAAACAGCAGTGCGGACCAGCCTCAGTGACTTCATTTCCCATTTGTCTTTCGGCTTTTGCTGATCCCACCCAACTGGCATCACCCTTGTGAGGGGTCATTTAGGTCCCATGTTAGTGGGCTTCTCGGTTCCACTCAGTAGAGTCAACCAAACCCATTCTTTTACACTCTCAATCCCCTATGTTTTTTATGGCATTCATAATTTTCTCATCCATCTCTGATTTCCCTTTTTTTTTTTTTAAAGATTTTTATTGGGGAATTGGGG
>NW_017731854.1:1131084-1140441 GCF_001890085.2 Hipposideros armiger | reverse complement strand
ACGGTAGCCCATGGCAACCCACTGCCACAGGGGCTGCAGCCTACGCCGTTGCTGGTGACTCAGGGCAGCCCAGCTCCAGGTTGAGCTGTTCAGCATCTTAGCTGTGGAGGACAGTGTCACTGGCCCTCACATGTGGGCTCCGAACCGGGACCCTCTGGCGTCCCAAGCCAGCTCTTAACCATCGCGCCACTCGGCAGGCCCTCTGATTTCCCTTTTTTGTGCTTAACCGGTAGTTCCTGATCCTTCATCCATCCCTAAAATAACATCTCACGTCACTATTTTGGGGCCACTTACTTTTCTTCTCTCTCTTCAATTCTTTATCAGTGATCTCATATACTTTTAATTTTTCATTATCTCACCTTTTGTTTCTTTATTATGTCATTCACTATCTTATCCTCAGGCCATATCTCATTCACCTTGTATATACCTGGCTCATACACGTTTTAATTGGTATTTATTGGAAAAGAATAAGGGATAAAGGACAAATAAAGGGAGAACACTTCCCCTTTCTTGTCCTGTATGCTTCCTCTCACACCTGGCCGACTCCTGCCTTTCAGGTAATGACTCTAGAACCCCCACTTTCTGAAAGCCTTCTTTGATCCCTCCCCCTTCATAAGACCAATTAGATATCTTCCTCTTTGCTGGTAAAAATCAGTGTTCCTGACTCTATTACTGCGTTTAACGTATTATATTGCAATTACTCCAAACTGAGAGCTCTTTGAAGGCTGGGATCAGCCATGCATTTTTCATTTTAATGTTACTAATATGTTTTACACAAACCAGGAAAAAAAGGTGAGTGTTTTTAAAATACTGGATTGGTAAATTTTACAGATAATGCCATGACAATGACAGATGAAAGGACTTAATGGTAATTTCAGAAACCTAAGAAACTTCCGGAGTGCAATGGGCTATGGGGCTGACCTTGACTTTTGACCCCAGGCTGTCTCAAGTTTGAGGTGGAGCAAAACACTAAGACATGGATAAGATAATTATGCATCAAGGATATATCTATAAAAACCTGTGTTAATTTCAAGATTTAAAAAATTCCAGAGTATATTTTTTACAGAAGTCTTTTAGAGAATAAAAATAATTGAAACAGCATAATATTGAGAACTTATTAAACTCAGGAAATATAATTTGTGACAGTGTTTATTAGTCACAACAGATTACAGAGATAATAAAATATGCATGCTTCAAAAGACAAATAGATGGAGTATTTCGCAGGGCTCAGTCTAAGTCATTTATGATAACATTACGACCACTGATTTTCTTTTCATTGCATATCCATCTTCAGAAGGAATTCCTGTGCTTGCTGGGTACACAAACTCAACACCTCCTCAGCAATTTCACTGCAAGTTAGCATTAAATAATGTACAGAACAAAACATATTAAAATTGTAGTTGGTTTTAATTATTTACTCTAACATTTTTGGCATGGTTATTAGTGTTTCCCTAGTGAGTTACTACAGGGAAAACAATTTATAATGCAATAAAAGAAAGTACTAGTAAGGGAAATTTCCAATGTTCTGTTATTTCAGTTGCCAAACTGTGCAGAATAGAACTAAACTTTGCCATCTTTTAAAGATAACCAGAAATACCGACAAGCAAACTGACAACAGTCAATGCAGGTTCCATTAAACAGATGCTTCCTACGCCAGTGGTGACCCCATGGCCATTTTAAGCCTGATAATGATTTCTCACCATACTCTCCAGCCTCAGCTTTTATCCTTTGCTAGTTGTTTTTTGCCTCCATGTTCATCATGTGATAGCTGTGTAGTCAGCTATCTAGTTTGGGAATTCAGTGCCATAGTAAGTTGGAAGGAGTAAGTGGGTGTTAGATAAATGCCAATCTTTGAAGCAGGAATTACAGTTTGATCTGACAGTTCACTGAGAATAACTTGGTCAGATTTGAGGCAACATGTGCTCACTGTGTAAAAGTGACTTCTTGACCTCACTGCTTCCTTCCAGGTAATTTGCCCTTTAAAGTAAGCTCATAGGACAATAGAGACCAGGCACCCATGAATGTACCTAACAGATAAATTAGTCCATCCTCATCACAGGCTCTGAGAGGAGTCTGTCACGATTGCAGTCTCATCATCCAGTCTGTCTTCTCCCTTCTAACCAGGTCCTTTAATCTGGCTTCTGTGTCACCAGATGTGGTTTGAACTCCTGACTAAGGCTGTAGGAAATGAGTTAACCCCCATTTTAGGTGACAGAAGAGAGGGTGCTTAAAATGGAATAAAAAAGAAGCTAGAACACATTAAAGGACAACTGTTTTTTATTCGTCGAATTGTTTAAACTGGAGTATTTACATCTGCAACTATGAAAAGATGTATTTTTCATTCAAAAAGTATATACATTTATTGTGTGCCTACTATAACGCAAGCATTTCACTAACAGCTGGGTAGGACTACAGCAGCGAATAATACTGACATGGCCCCGTCTCGTGGTTGTTACATACACAATCCAGTTCGCTGATGAATTCTGTGAAAGAGGAAATAAAGAGTTTGTGACAGCACTAAGGATGGGCCTGTAACTCAGAGTTGGGGGAGGTTGGTCAGGGTGGGCTTCCCGGTAAGGGAAGAATAACTGATGTTAATGTGTTAATTTAATTTACTGCGGGAAAGTCTGGAAGCATGTGAGAGCAGTGAAGTGCTCCAGGAACAGGTGACAACCGGGAAAAGGCTGTGTCCGGAAGTAGGGACCATCGGAAGAGGGATTCAGCCATGATGAAAGGTAGGGCACAAGGGCTGAAAGACAACAGATGCCATTAGAGAGCTAAACTGGGTTCAGACTTTGTCCTAAAAACAATGAAAAGAAACACAAGGTTTTATGAAGAAAATCATATGACATTCACGTTTCCTTAAGAGGTCTCTAGATATATGTGGAATGTAAATTGGAAAGGAACAGAACTTGTTCTCATGCAGTTGAAGGAAATGAGGGCCTGCTCCAGGGTCCTGCTGGTGGAGAGAGAGAGCTGCTGTAACCGAGAGCATTTGGGAGGTGACACTGGCAAGGCGTGGTGACCGTTTGGGGATGAGAAAGGAGAATAGTGCCCAGGTTCTGGCTTGGGCATATGAGCTGGCAGTAATAGCATCAGCTTAGATATAGACCCCAGATAGGTGAGCAGTAAAAGGAGATTTTGAGTTTGAGGTCAAGTTATCTGTGGGAATACGCATGGTGAAATGCAGTAGAGTCTAGAGGTCACGAGAACAGTTTGGGGTGAAGGTGAAGATTCCTGGGTGGTTCAGAGATGGCACTGTACCCTCTGGAGGAAGCAGAAATATGTGTAGACTCAGAAAAAAAGAGGCTTGGAATAGAACCTGGAGAGGTGGGCACGAAAATATGGGAAAAGCAGAGGAAGAGAAACACACAAAGGAGGTCGGCCAGGTGTGGCCAGAAAGCAAGAGAACTTTCTGGAAAGTGTGGTGATGTGGAAGTCAAAGGAATATATATTTTTAAAGTTTTTCAAGAGAAGAGCAGTCAATAATGTCAAATATTATAAAAAGGGACAAGAAAAATAATGAATGGAAACGTGTACAGTTAGTATAATAATACCTCTGCATGTGTATAGTTATTTAGCCAGGTTTTTTCATTTCCTGAGGACATTAATCACCTTCCTCTTTTCCTTGTGCCCCACCTGTGATCATAATCACCGACCCTATAAAGCAGCTCTATCTTTGTCTGCCTTCAGACCACAACAGTCTCCAACCCATAACATTTCAATCAATGTCAAGTACACTTGCCGGAAACACTCTTCCTCAGGCCTAACCTCTCATTTTTATAGCTTTGGAAAGCTGGTTTTCTAGTTTCTGGCTGAAGAATAAAGTGAACTGAGACTAGTGGAAAACACATTTCACTTGAGTTTCAACACGGCTGCCAGTTCAAAGGAATTTTTGAATAATTATTTCCCCCTATCTTAACAACTTCTGCAATGACACGTCTGTGCTATCAAGAAGATAACCCCACTAGGGAAAGCATTTGTGTAAGCTAGCATATTTTATTGTTCTGATACACCCCTAATTTTAACACAAGTGTACACTTTAGAGTTTATCTTCTGATACGTCAACCTTCGGAAATACTGTACAAAATCTACATGTGTAAGCCCTAATTGTTGTTTCAGTAGTTTTAACATTTTGTGACCAACACTAATCATTCTCTATTGAGGAGAAAAATAAAGATTATATTTCAATGGTTTTATCTTCGCTCTAGTGAGTGAGTGCTCTTCGGCAAAGACACGCAGGATGAAAAAAATGTCTGTATCTTAGCAAGGCTATAATACTACAGTCCACTTGTGATACAGAATTCCAAGTATAAGGAAGACTGTATATATGTAAATACAGTGGAGACTAATTTAAAATTTTAGAACCATACCTATTCATGAAGCAAAGTGTTCTCATATATTTTTCTTATTAATGTCTCTAGCTATATTCATACATCTCGCTACATGCCAGACATTTATAATTTGATGATACACTTAACATGTACTGCACAGAAATTCTTTCTTTGGCTGCAAAAATTACTTACCAAAGTGGGAATAATTTTCATAACGAACATCAAGTAGATGCAACAATAAAATGTTTGCAATGCAGCTAAGAAAAGAAAATACCCATGGATATTATGAAATCCCCTTTGAATCTCAGCAGGCATTGCCTTTTTTTGTAAACTTTATTAAATTTCTGAGTTTTTTCCAACTCTGACAGGAAGATGGGCTAATGCTGTAGAGGATATAAGGGAAATCGAAGCTTTGCCCTTAAAAATATCAGGATGGCATCTCAGGAGGCTGGGACGGCACCTTTACAAAGACTGAGGTTATTCAGATGAGAGAACTAAGTGAAGGCTGGGTGAAACGTCTGGCCATTCCAGAGCATCTCATTATCCCTTTAGGCACGAAGGGATGCTGCGATAGGACATGCCACTCCTCTAACACTACAATTTGATGATTAAATTCATTGGCATAACGTGGCAGTAAAAGCAGCGGTTTGACACCTCCCGGCCTTTTCTGTCTCATCCTGCTTGCCTTTGTTCTTATGGATGGAATGCAGTGTTCGCCATAGTGGGATGTTCACATAAGTAGCAGGAGTATGTAAGAAATATGTGTAAACAGCAGGAATGTATAAAGAACCTTAGGAAACAATTCAGTTATGTGTTTCCGTGAGGCTATTTATTAATACCTTGATATTTATTGACTATGTTTAACATTCTCCACTGACTTTTTTTATTGTGTTGGAGTTATCAGAAATCCACCAGTGACCATCTTTATTGTATTTTTCTTTCAGAAAACGTCATTGGAAATGTTTTAAATCAAAGCTAAGTATGATGTCTTCCTCTCTCCCTCCTTCTCTCCCTCCCTTCTCTCCTTCATCCCTCCCTCCCTTCTTTACTCTTTTTGTTTCATCTTGTGTTTGAAAAATAGTATGAATTAAATACAGGTTAAAAAGTAGCATGCGAGTAGTATTGTGTAGCATAAAAACAGTGTTTCAGTTTGCTTAATATTCAGTTATCATAGGAGCTCTTGGGGAAAAAAGGAGTGGGATGCTATTTCTTGTTTCCCACATGCTAAGTACCCTGCTGTAGGTACCGTTGTCATGGATACCGCTTGCCGAGCTCTCACAGACCTTGACTCCCACTGTTTACAGGGAATTGATAGACTGAAACTAAGAGTTACACAACAGCGTGTTGTGCCTGAGAGCCTGGCAGGGCAAGCGCGACAGAACTCCGCGTCCCCTCTGTATGCGTTCCGGTAAGATGAGAAAAGCCATCATCCATCCATTTATTCTTCATTGCAGGTGAAACAGAGGCCCATGCAGTGGATGGGCAGGTAAAATAGCCCAGCAGCCTAAGTAGGTCAGCCTAAGTAGGAGGATCATGATCAGAGCAGGCGAGAAAGTCGGTCCAGTTTATGAAACCCACTCTGTTAGCTTTACCCACCAGTTTGTAGAGACCAGGCTGTGTTCATGTCAAAACTCCCCAAATTACCTACAACACACTGCACCCACTAAGTGATCTGTAATCGCTGGTTGAATTAAATGTGTACCTTTTTGCCATTTTCCTTCCATTTCCTTAACCAAATATGAATATCCGCTATACCAAGTGCCTGCAAGGGAAGAGCGATTTTCAAAATGTCCAGCCAACAGGCCTCTGGCCTCCACCATCACTGCAGGCTTTGGTGATGACATAGGTCTGAGCTGGTCCTGGCAGCACCCTGCTGTGGCAGGGACTAACCGCCATCTAGGGCTGGCAGGGCTCGGGATGAGCTGTCTGTTTTTTTCCAATTTGGTAGCTTTAAAAAATCATGTTCTTCAATTTAAAATGCCTTAGGTTATTCTGAAGGTTGAGAAAAATGAAGTGTCCCTGGCCCCAGCACCTCTCTGGTTAGAACGCAGTGCCTCTGGGTAGGACACGTGCTGCCTCCACCCTCTTTTTATACCCCCATCCTCACCCATATCTCTTGAGGTTCTAAGAATTCTGAGAGATTTACTTTGATCTTGAACTTCATGGTGCCTCACTTGAGGTACTGAGTTTTCAATTTATGATAATTATTCATAGGCTTGTTTTCAGCCCTCTTTTCTTTTAGCAATAACCCCACCCCCCCACCACCACCACTATTTGTCTAAAGCCATCATCTCATCATCTGAGGTCACCTTTAAGTAAAATGATATGTTTATAATTCATAACCTGTTGGACTTCAAAGCAAGCTAAACACTCGGGAATGATAAAACATGACCCGAAATTCTAAGCAGAGAAAAAAGCTTAACAAGAAGGTATGACTACTTTTTTCTTTTTCTTTTGGCTGGTGAATTTGAATGACAGAAAGGCCACCCCTGCTCTAAAGTTGCAATGGATTTTGCTATGTTTTCTATTAGCCATTTTACGGTTTTGTTTTCTTGAAATTCTTAGATTCGCTTGAAATTTATCCCAGTATATGGTATTCTCCATTTGGCTTTCCGGTTGTCCCAACACTTTTTTCCCCCCAATAGTTATAATTTTTATTGAGCTACAGCTTACATACAGTAAAATACACAGACTAAATGTTTCATTCTATGAAGAGATAAACTATTTTTATTACCTCAGAAAGTGTCCTTGTGCCCCTGTTTAGCCAACTCCCCCCAGCACACACATACCAGAGGTAACTACTTTCTGATTTTTGTCATCACAGATTACTTTAGCTTGTTACGAAATTCAATAAAATTAGAGTGCACAATACATGCTCTTTTGAGATAGTATAGATGATACAGCTAGAACTGGAGCTGGAGCTGGAGCAGGGATGGAGATGGAGTTGGGAATGGAGATAGATGGAGACCTAGCTGCAGATGGAGCTGGAGCTGGAGACGGAGATGGAAATGATGGAGTTCGAGTTGGAGGTAGAGAAGCTGTATCGTGCAGGACTGGGATGGAATTTCCTACCAACCCAAGTTGGGTTGGAGATGAGTCAGAGTTCTCAGAATTAAAAGAAAATAATGCAGTGTATTATTTCTTGCACTTGAAAGTAAGTTTATTCCCTGTACAGTTACTCTTATTTCTCCCCCATTAATTTTGCTTGTATTTAGACCAGCAGTTCTCAAACTTGTCTGCATGTTGGATTCATTGGAAACTTAAAAAAATATGCACTGACATCTGGGTCTCACTTCCCCCCATCAGAGAATCTTGTTAATTTCTCTAGGTTGTGACTTAGACTTTTGACATTTCAAAATGTTGCCTGGTGAATATAATGTGCAGCCAAGGTGAGAAAAAGGGGTTGACAGCAGAGTGTCTGTGCATTGACATTCTCACGAGTTGCAAGGGGCTCATGTGAAAACCCAGATTTTGATTCAGAAGGTCTTGGGACTGAGAGTCTGCCTTTCAAACAAACTCGGAGGTAATGTCAGTGCTGGTCTCTGGATGATACTTTGAGACACAAGGGATGTAAGTGTTCTTTTTGACATTTTTCGTAGATCTGAGCCCTCCTTTCAACTCCTTTGCAACACTGAAGTTCATTCCCAAGCTCACCCTGATGGAGACAGGATTGCTTTTCTTGGCCACACCTTCTGTGAATACTCCACCATTCACATATTAGAGTTCCTTGGGCCCATGTTCTGAACCCTTTCCTTCTGCTGCTTAACACTTTTTCCTTAGATGAAAGCACCTTCTCTGTGCCAATAACTTGGGTCATATCTTTCTCCTGGGTTCCAGACCTGCAAATCCCTCTTGAATTGATATTCCTTCTTGAATGTCTCACAGAATTTTTAGCATAAGGAGGTTCAAAACTGTATCCATGATTGTCTTTTCCAATGAAACATGATCTCCCACAAATCTTAAAATGATAGCTAGATAGACAGATGATAGATTGATCGATCGATGATAGATAGATAGATGATAGATAGGTAGATGATAGATGATAGATAGATGATACATACATACATGCATGGGTAGGTGGCACTGGCACCCAGACAATTGCTCATGCAGGAAACCTGGACGTCAGCCTTCATCTTTCCCATCTCACTTAACCATCAACAATTCCTGTCAGTCTCCAAAAGATATTTTCTCCCTTTCTGCTTCTCTGCATCCACTGCTTTCAGCCTCCCAAGCTCCCATCACTTTTCAGCTGTGCTACCTGTCTGCTTTTACCCCAGCTCTTCCAAACTACATTCTCTCCAAGAGCATGTTATTTTATTCAAACATAAATCAGATTATGTGCTTCCCGTGTTTCAAACTGTTGTATGCTTCTCAGTGCATTTAGAATAAAATTCGAAATCTTACTGAACAATGTTCCTGGTTTTAAGTGTTTCCAAAAATGGTGATGATGTGATGTTATTTTAACATTGACAAGTACTTCGCTCTAAGACAACTAAGTCACCAGGAAGCAGAGATTCTGAAGAAAGTTCTGTGAGTTAAGGTGACAGGGCTCCCACTGTCACGGTGGCCATCACAAGAGTGTTTGCTTTTGTGACTTGGATGAGGTTAAGATTCCATTCTCATGTACAGTTGGACAATGACAAGGATGGGGAGGCCAAGAGAGGCAAAAGACTTTTCAGTAAAAAGGGATATATGTAACTCCACACTATTTCTACAAAAATTTGTGTGTTGGGAGACTCTCAAGGTGGATGAGGGCTACCCACTTTAAAGCTCAGTGGCAGAAGGAGAAATAAATACTTTGCAATTCAGCATGTTAGAGGATGCAGGATGCTAAACCCCGCCCAGGCCCTGGGCCTCGCTGACCCCGCTGTGTATGCAAAGGGCTCAAGCTGGAACCCGGGTGCACACAGCAGTTGAGCTTCCAGGGGCGCTGTCAGAATTTTTAATTATGAGGTCACAATTGTGGTCCCTAATGGGGACACGACTGTGGCTCCAGTCAGGACTGGGACAGGAAAGCCCAATT
>NW_017731854.1:1119300-1124224 GCF_001890085.2 Hipposideros armiger | reverse complement strand
CCTCGCATGTGCAGGGCCAGTGATGGCGGTCATCAAACATTTCCAGCTTCCTACTCTCTGGGCCCATGATTAGTTTTGCTTTTCCTTTACCCCTTAGAGATTGGGAGGCTCAGGGGAAGGCTCAGTGTCCCATGGGGAACACACTGGGACCTTGTGCACAGCTCCGAGCAACCTTCAAGATGGTGGCTGCTTTGTCAACCAGGGCTAGCGAGTTCCCGCCCACCAGGAAGGATGGGGCACAGAGCTTTGTTGTTTTAACCAACCAGATTTGGGGGTTGTTTGTGACCTCAACACACCACAGCTGACCCTGGATGAGACTCAGGTATGCCCATGACCGTCACCTCTAAATTACATGCAATCTAAGGACATCCTTTAAACCATAGACATGGCTATTTCACCCAGAAGTTACTCAAAAACAAGGTTCTTTAAACTAAGATGTATTCAATAAAACCACACATAAAAGTAAACTGTGTGTGTGTTTATAGGGAGATGGAAAATTTTCTTTCTTCAAGTGGTGAAATGAAACACGCAGTATACATATGCTGGAATTTTTTGGCATTATTTCAGATGTAAGTAAGCAAATACAGTATCGGGTCCATTTTCAAAACTGAAAAATAAATTGTGCTGATTTCACACAAAGAAAGGTTTTATTTTCCTGACACAGCTCTTTCTCAGGGTAATACAAAAAATACTTGCTTTACCATATTGTTAAATGATTGCTTAGCTTTTAGAAAGGGACTGTTATCACTTATTGAAACCTCCTGTAAACTCAGCATTGAATTGGCAGGCCCAAGTTTTGAAAGCAATAGCAACTAGAAAGCGAGCAGCAATTCTGACCCAAGGACATCGAACTTGCGTTCAAGTTGCGTTTATGTGGCTGGTGTGTCACATCCCATGGGGAAGGGATGTGAAAGCTCAACCTCACCCAGTTAACCAGGAAAGCCTGTGGTCCCAGGGATGGTAAGGCATTCCAGGCCGGATGGAGTCAGAGGTGGCTCCTTACAGGAGCACCCCCCTCGGAAAAGAAATCTCATAGACAGGTCCTGTGACATTTCTGTTAGAGTGAGATGGCTGGGGCGCCTATCAGGTCACCTGTCCATCAATCTGGGTTTTCTGTATTTAAACCTAGTCTGTGGAAACGGGGTGTCAGGCAGAGGAAGTGAGGTCAAGAGTGAGTCACTATAAGAGTCACAGAGTGAGAGTCAGAAAGAAAATAAAGGGCAAGACTGCAGCTGAGTGGGGAGCAGGCTTCTCAGGTTTGCTTGTGTACCCCCTCTTGTCCCCTGATAGCCTCCCAGGGCATGCCCCGGGCAGCTCACAGAAAAACACATTTCTGGCTCTGTAAGAATAGGAAAAGTAGGATCCTTCTTCTTACTATCACAGTATGCCATCATAAAAGCAAAACAGTTTGGAAGAGAGTGACTAAACATAGCTCGTGACGTCACGAGCAGTAGGTATCAGGCCTCTTTCACAGTTCCTACGCGGAGCTCCTGAACCTCAAGTTCCTGCATAGTGGGGCTGACAGCAGTGTGTTACACAGAGCTCCTAAGTCCCTTGGNTCTGCTGGTCTTTATGGGGCTTTGTGCCACTACCTTCAGGAAGCTGGCTGTGCTGAGGTTCCCGCTAGCGCACCTCCAGGCCCCTCCACTGTCCCTGTGACTGTCCCCCAGCTCAGCAATGGCCCTTCCTTCACACTTCGCAGATACATTGCTCTCTTGTTCAAGTTTTTTACTGCCGATTTGTTTTTCCCCGCCGGTTAGCCTGGTGGCGAGTGGTAGAAGGGGTTCTCTCTGAGTGCTGGTCAGTCCTCAGCCCTGGGCAGGCATGGGAATGTCACCGTGGGCGTATGGACTTCCGCCACCTTCACACCCCCGCCCTGGCTCACCCTCACTTTCCTCTGCCCCCTCCCTCAGCGTCAGTGAGTGTCCGTTCCTCCTTTACCTGCCTGAGACTCCACAGCAGCCCTTAGAGGTGGCTACAATTGCCCCACCCTCTGCCAATGTCACCTCTGAGCTTTCTCAAGACATCCCCGGAGGTCCCCTGGGGCACTTGGTGGATTCCTGGAGGACTCTCCCAGAAGGTGTAAGCACAGGTCTGCAGCCAGGGGAGGCTTCACATGTCCTCACCAGCCCACGCTCAGCCTTTAGCAGTTGGTTTAAAATGTTTAGCTTACTCCCCTGATGTTCAGTGGGGTCTGTCCCAGGTCATCAGATACCCAAGGCCTGTTTCTCCCTGTTCGTTCCTGCCCCCCACTTTAGTGTGCTAGTCATTTCTCCTGTGACCTCATCTTTCTACTGCATTCAAAAAAAGTCATTAATTTGAAGTTTTTCAAGTTGCTTCTTGTTCCACGGGCGGGAGCAATGATCCTAGTTCTGGTTCTCCAAATTGAAACTGGAGAATTCTATGTCCTCTTAAACATCAGATCAGCAATTCAAGTAGTGCTGAAGGTACCATATGAAGCCTAACATTTCTTAATATTTTCTGATCCTAGGAGACAAAACATTTACTTCGTAAAGGGCATTTTCATTTCCCCCATTCATCTTATGCCAAATGTTAAATTAAAAAATATATTCACTTAATTGCCGAAAAATATAGCCTGCTTATTGTAATCAAATATTGCTGGTCAGTGATCAAAGTAACATTCAGTTACATTTTCCAAATATATTTATCACTACTTAGCAAATTCTAAATGTACCATCCTCAAGTGATTTAATAAATGCAAATGTTTCAGTAGTCTCTTTCCCCTAGTCCTGTGGTATATGTTGAGTGAACAGAAAAGCATGTAACTGTGACAGTTTAAGAATTATGTTTTTAATTAGGAGGAAGCAAGCTGCAGAGGACTCATAAGTCCAGCTTGTATGCGTCTCAGATTTAATCAACATTTCCCAATGCACTGGGTCTTATTCCAGAATTAGACTGAAATTCTCCTGAGAAAACATTTTTCTTGCAATGTTGCAAATACCATTTTTGTTTTATTCCCTCCACAGAGCAATCCAGAAATAGTAAATTATTCATTAATAATCTATTTTATAGTTTTATACATCCACTTCTCAGCCCTAGTCTCCTTGGCTCATTCTGAATGGTTAAGACCAGTTTTTGATAGATGTAACACACACGAGTGCACACAGACANCAGATGAAATGGAGAGCTTCAAGAGGGAGACACTGACCTTCCTGCCAAGAGCAGTGGTGGCTGTCAGGGGAGTCGGTGAGGACGGAAGGAGTGGGTGAGATGACGGTAATTGTACCCCAATCACGCCAGTTATGTTTCGTCACTCTTGCTGGAGATCTTTACTTCCATAGAATTGACTAAATAAAACTATATCACTGGTGGCAGTTTATTCACTGAATCATTCATTTGTTTAACACATCTGTTGAATGTCTTCTGGGTGCTAGGTGCCCAGGCTAATTCTAGGTGCTAAGGACACACAGCAAACAAAGCAGTCCAGACTCCCTCCATCATGGATGATGTCACAGAGGACAGAATTAACACAGAATCTAAAGAGGAACAGGAGCCAGCAGGGGAAGTAGGTCTTAGGTATTTGCTTTCCTGGGACAGACACCACTAAACACACATGAAGATGCAGTAAGGAGAGTTCACATGGCATTTTTAACAAATTCCCCCCTCACCCCCACCTCATGCAATGCCGAGTGCCAACCGGCCTGTAAATCCTGTGGAACTAGATGTTCTCTGGACACGTCTGGAATAATGAGCTAGTAGCAATGTATGTTGACCCTTAACGAAGCTCCTCTCTCACCCTTCATACTGTTTGTGTGAGCTGATAAAGCGCGAGAGCCTCTGAGCAACTCACGCTGAGCTCTGTGTCTGTGCCATGCAACGTATGGCAGTAACTGTTTCACCTTGAAATGACAACCCATCGTTTTATTACAGCTGTTATCACCTAAAAACGTACTCTGAATCTGCTACTTTATTGTGAGTATAAACAAATTGTGCACTTTGAATCCTATATAATTTTACTAACCAATGTCATCCCAGTAAATTTAATAAAAAGTTGTACAAAATCAAGGAAGAATTTTCAGGTGTACAAAACAATGTAATAGTTAGACATTTACATCCCTCACAAAATGATAACCCTCTCCCCCAATCTATTGCCCCTCTGACATCACATATAGTTGTTACAACTCCACTGACTCTATTCCCTATGCTGTACTCCACATCCCGTGATGATATATATATATAAAATAATAGTTGACATTCAGTATTATTCAGCTTCAGCTTCAGGTGTACACTGCAGTGATCAAGCATCTACACTGTCCATAAAGTGGTCTCCCTAATAAGACAAGTGCCTATCTGACCCCCTGCAGAATCTTTACAACATTATTGATTATATTCCTCAAACTGTCTCATATCCCTGTGACGATATTGTAGTTACCAATTTATGCTGTCTAATCCCTTCCCCTTCTCCCTCATCCCCACTCCCCTCCCATCTAGCAACCATCAGTTTCTCCTCTATATCTCTGAGACTATTTCTGTTTCCTTTGCTCATTCAGTTCTTTAGATTCCACATATAAGTGAGAGCATATGGTATTTGTCTTTCTCAGTCTGACTTATTTCACTTAGCATAATGTTTGCTAGGTCCATCTATATCATTGCAAATGGTAAGATTTCATTCTTTATAGCGGAGTAATACTCCATTGTATAAATGTACCACAGTTTCTTAATCCAGTCATCTACTGATGGGCATTTCAGTTGTTTTCAAGCCTTGGCTATTGTTAATATCACTGTAATGAACACAGTGGTTGAGCTTCCAGGGGTGCTGTCAGAATTTTTAGTTATGGAGTCACAATTGTGGTCCCTAATGGGGACACGATTATGGCTCCAGTCAGGACTGGGACAGGAAAGCCCAATTTAGACACAGTGGACAATTGCTGTCTGTCAAAGAGCCTGAAACAGTGTTTTGTAA
>NW_017731854.1:1109899-1116675 GCF_001890085.2 Hipposideros armiger | reverse complement strand
GAGCTCCTGAACCTCAAGTTCCTGCATAGTGGGGCTGACAGCAGTGTGTTACACAGAGCTCCTAAGTCCCTTGGAATTTTATGTGTGACCAGAGTCTTTGCTGTAATGTGGGGATACTTGGCGGGCTCCTCGTGGCCTCAGGATGGGGGCTGGTCACCAGAAACGCCTGCTGTAATTATCAGCTGGGACTGTTCAGTCCCTCCCCCACCCTTTGGAGAGAGGAGAGGGGACAGTATTGAGTAATAACATATCATTCCTATGTGATGAAGACTCCATAAAAAAACCCAAACTGCAGAGGTCTGTGTGCCAGGAGGGTGCCCCACCCCCAGCTCCAGGGGCCTCACTCTGTGTACCCCTTCATCTTATTCTTCATCCCTGTCTTTCATAATGACTTGTAGAATAAGCCAGTAAGCATAAGTCTTGTGAGCCATTATAACAAATCAAACCTGGGTGGGGTCGTGGACACCTCCAGCTCCAGCCAGCGGGTCAGGAACATAGGTGACTTCCGGGAGTTTGTAGCTGGCAGGGTTGAGGGACTGAGCCTGTGACCTGTGGGGATGACACTGCAGGTAGATGGGGTCAGAAGTGGGCTGATGGCGACGCAGCTGGTGTGCGAACAGCCGGAGAGTCAGCAGGTGTGGGAAACCCCACACACAGTTGGTGCGAGAAGTGCCGTGAGTCAAGGAGACAGGTTCCCATCTACAGCTGTAACCAACTCAGCAAAGACTCCTAAAGGCTGGGCTGTCCTGACTTCACACGACCTCAGAGTGCCTTCTGAGTTAGGAAATAGAAGAGGCCGTTTTCCAGAAATCACATTCTTTTAGAAAGTCGTGGTAGCAGCACCCCCAGAGGGACGCTGGCATTAACTGTGGTTTAATGTCGAAATGTCCTCCACAGTTGCTATCATCTGTCACCTTTGGAAATAGATGGCTGCTTTCCCCAGCTGTTCAGACTTTCCTCTCTTACTTACTGGTCTCTAGAAACTGTCCAGATGGCTGATGGGGATGGACTCTTGGTGCCTCATCAGGTGATGTTTCTGTCAGCCCTCCTGATGAATTCTGGGACCACTGGAGACTTTAAATTTGCTGATTTTTCCTCAGATACAGCAACTTTGTGTCCAGATTAAATGACTTAAGTGTTTTGGTTTTTTCCTTACCCTCCCAGGGGGAAGCAAACATTACAAACTAAAATCTTAAAATACTCTGGTTTTTAACTGATGTTGAAATGCAAGCAGGTTTATAATATTTAGTCACCTTGGTTCACTATTCATCTTATACCCAGAGCCACAGAGGCTGGGTGTCACCTAAATCATATCATTGTGATCCCTGCCAGGTTAAAAAAAATTGAGGTGTGCGCCAAATTTTGTCATTCATCTAGTAGCAAATTAGTAATCATACCTTGCTATAAAATAGTGCTAGTTTTGTGGATTTATACAGCATAGTTCAAATGAGTTTTTAAGACAGTCTGAAAAATGGCCATCAAGATGCTTAGACCTTGGAGGATCTGATGCAATTAAGGGTGAGAAGAAGGTGAAGACACATACAAAAATGTCCTTTTTCATCTTCTCAGTTAAAGGAGAGCTTGGACACACTGTTATGTCTGTTACTCACCAGATGTTCTACTCTCTATGTTCCCAGTTACTTAATTTTGCCCTCCCGCTATCCATTTGTTCTGTTTGATGGAGTTGCCTCTTCAGTTTTCCGTGGGAGCAATGAGGAAGGGAGGGAGGTACTCAAGGCTGGCCATGGCCACAGTCTCGGGCCTCCTGGGCGGGGCCTCCAGTGCTCTCGTCACCTGACCCAGCTGAGGTCACCACTGGCGCTTCCCACATCTCATCACCAGTGTCTACATATTTTTTCCAATGAGTGAGTGATGACATGCCTACCTACTGTGTCCCTTGAAGCACAGCACCATGATTGTCACCCCGCATCCCTCCCTAGCTTCCAGCTCTGGATGTGGAGCTGAGTCAGTCCTTACACGTGTTTGCTAAATGGCCGGACACCTTTTTATAAATTAAAAAAATAACATTGGGTCTNCCAATTATGTTTTGTCACTCTCGCTGGAGATCTTCACAAGTACTTCTACAGACTTGACTAAATGAAACTATATCACTGGTGGCAGTTTATTCACTGAATCATTCATTTGTTTAACATATCTGTTGAATGTCTATTGGGTGCTAGGTGCCCAGGCCAATTGTAGGTGTTAAGGACACACAGTGAATAAAGCCATCCAAAGTCCCTCCATCATGGGTGATGTCACAGAAGACACAATTAACACAGAATCTAAAGAGGGACAGGAGCAGCAGGGGAAGCAGGTCTTAGGTATTTGCTTTCCTGGGACAGACAGCACTAAACACTCGTGAACATGGAATAAGAAGAGTTATATATCTTTTCGAATTAGCATCTTGGATTTCTCTGGGTAGATACCTAAGAGTGGAATTGCTGGGTCATAAGGTAGTTCCATTTCCAGTTATTTGAAATACCTCCATACTGATTAAGGAAGAATTTTTAAATTAGAACTAGCTTAAACTAACTTTTTGAAATTTATACAAAAATTTAGTTTGGGACACAGCACTATGTGTAGAAACCCCTTTTTTTGCTGTAGTAATGACACATACTTTACTAAAATTTTCAGGAATGACAGTTAAAAATTCAGTGAGTATATTTGCATTTCATATATTTGCATTAAATAGAATGATTATATATGTTAACGCAAAGTGAAGAATAAATAACATTTGTTTTACTAAAATCTTTATTGCGTTCAAGATATCCTTAACACATCCACTTTTACATAGAAATGAATCCAGAATTTGAGGATTATAAGAAACAAAAATAAAACCTGTGATAAAATACGTCTTTCTTTTTTCTTTCTTATTTTCTTTGTTAGCATTTGGTCTAGATTACTCTATCCCTTAGTTTTATTTTACTATTTTATTACATTTCAAAAAGAGTCCTGATCGTGGCTTCTAGCCTCTTACACAGAGCACGGTGCCTTAGTGTCCACTCCAGGGAGGGGCGTACAGCAGATCACTAAATTCNGCCTTGTCATTGGTTTCTCTGTGAGTTTTCCAGGGGTCTGTGCATCAGCTGACAGAAACGTGTTCTCTATCTGTATCCCACTGTTTAACAGTTTCTACTTTGTATATCATTTCAAACAAGATCTAAGTGAACAGGAGAAATCATTTGATTCAGACAAGACTTTTTAAAAAAGACAACCTTATCCTTTGAGGTAAGTCCAATATCTCCTGACAAGCTGAAAACAAAAGACCTTGGAGGCTTGATTTCAGCAGGATTTCCAGCAAAAGGGGAATATCCAAAGGGAAAATAGCTCAGCAGTTTTTAAAAACATTAACAATTTTATTGAGGCGTAAATGACCTACAATAAATTCCACGTATTTAAAACATAGAATTTCGTAAGTTTTCACACATGTATGTATCTGCAAAACCATCACCTGAGTCAAGATTGTGAACATGTTCAGTATCCATCAGGCCCAGAAGTGTCTCTGCCCCTTTGTAAGTCCTCCAGCTGACCCTCCCAAGCCCCCATTCGCAAGGCAATGACTGCTTTCTGTCACAGAGAATGGTTGGCATTGTCTGGAGTTGTATGGAAATGGAATCATGATCTTTGTGATCTTTTCCATCTGGCTCCTTTCACTCGGCGTAGCTCTTTGGAGGTTCATCCTTGTAGCCCACACCGAGCTCACTCCTTTTCATGGATGAGTAGTATTCTAGTGCATGGATAGCTTACAGCTGGTGTATCCACTCCCCTGGCAGTGGATATGTGGATGCTTTCCCTTTGGAGCTTGACAATAAAGTGTTCAAGTCTTTGCCTCGCCGACTTACCCAGTTTCTCTTGGGTACACACCTGGAGTGGCAGGGCTGGGACAGATGCTAAGTGTATGCTTAACATTTGAAGGCACCACCAAACTGTTTTCCAAAGAAAATTAAATTCAGGAAGTAAAAAATGTTTCAAAGTCATCTAAGAACCCAGACACTCAGCCCTTGAGCATCACGTTTCTCGTCCATCGTGTGAGTTAGCAGCACCTAAGCGCTCCCGCCTCTCTGCGGTCAGTGCGGTAAGCTTCGGCGTTTCGTTAGTGTGGAGTCGTGTCGCACTGGGCTTGGAATGTGCATTTTCTTAATGACCAGTAATGATGTCAGACATCTTGTCATGGGCTTATTGCCACCTGTATATTTTAACAGCTTTATTATAATTCACATACAATACAATTCACCTATTTAAAGTGTACAATTTAATGACTTTTAGTACAGTCACAGTATGTGCAACCATCCCCACAGTCAGCTTTAGAACATCTTCCTCACCTAAGGAAGAAACCCCATATCCTTTACCTGTCACCTCGCAGCCCTCCCCTAGCCCCTACCCCAGGCCTCAGCCCTAAGCAGCCCCTAATCTACTCTCTCTGTGTGTAGACTCCCCTAGTGAGGGGAATGGAATCCTGTAGCACATGGTCTTTTGTGATTGGCTGCTTTCACTGAGCATGATGTTTTCGAGGTGCGTGCAGCCATGTTGTACCCTGAATCAGTACATCATTCCTTCTTACAGCCAATAATGCTCCACTGTGTGATGCACCACTTTTGTTCATCTATTCATCAGTTGATGGACATTTGGGTTGTTTCAGCATTTTGGCCCTTATGAATAATGCTGCTGTGAACATTCATGTACAAGGTTTTATGGGAACATGTTTTCACTTCTCTTGGTTATTTGGGAGTCAAACTGCTGAGTGATCTGATAGCCGACCCAAGTGTTTTCCAAAGTGGTGACACCATTTTACACTCCCACCAGCAGTATGGGAGAGTTCCAATATTTCCACATTTCACCAACACTTGTTATTACCTGACTTGTTAGTTCAGTGCTGGCCATCCTCGTGGGTGTGAAGTGGTATCTCACTGTGGTTTTGATTTGTGTTTCCTTAGTGGCTAATGATGTTGAACATCTTTTCATGTGCTTATTGGCCTGTTATGTATCTTTCTTGGAGAAATGTCTGCTTAGATCCTTTGNTAATAATCTATTTTATAGTTTTATACATCCACTTCTCAGCCCTAGTCTCCTTGGCTCATTCTGAATGGTTAAGACCAGTTTTTGATAGATGTAACACACACGAGTGCACACAGACACACACGTGTACACATACACACAGAAATACACACATGCACACGAGCGCACATACACACATGCACATACACACGAACGCGCTTGCGCATGCACACACACACACACACACACACACCTTTATGGTCAATTCCTAGATACATGAGATGCTTCTGATGTGACTTTTAATCCACACATGGAGTTGTTTTCCTTTGACCCAGGTCCCTCACCCCAGTTAGGTAGGTGTTGCAGAAGCCTCTGCAGGCCTCTGGCACTAGGGCAGGTCTCTACAGGATGCACGTGCCACCTGACACTGCTCCTCCAGGTGAGAGGAGGGACAGGTGTCCCCCAGAAAGTTCTGTGCTCTAACGGCATGCTCCTAGGCCGCATCTGTAACTCAGGCTCAGGCTCTTCAGGTGTAAGACGTGATGCCAGCTGTCCTCTGGTGTGTCAGAAAGTGCCCCCAATGCTGGGACTGTCCTCTGAGTCTTGAGTGTGTTGCTGGCATGACTCTAGGTTACCCTGCAGGGCCACTGTCCCCCTTCCCAAGTTAGGACCTGGAATTTCCGGCTGGCTTTGAAGACTGAACATAGGGAGGACAGTGTGTTTATTGCAAGCTGGGTCCTCACTTCTGCTTGCTCACGACTTCTGTATTGTGACGACTCTATGACACAGCCTGGTGTCACTGGTGACTTTATTTCAGCAGGAATTCTTAGCCTGCCTGTCTCCCTCAGCGCATTTTCCACTCCGCAGCCAGAATGATTTGTTTGCTTAGGAAATAGCGTGGCCAAAAGATACTTGTGTGCAGAGCTCTGCAGTATGTCTTCTGCTTTGTGACCTTGAGCACTTCTCTGGCTCACTTCTGTCCCATCAAAATGGGGAAAGGTTCCCGCCCAAATTCTTGTTTTCAAGTTCAGAAAGTTTCCCTTTGTGATATTTACTTTTGTAATGAGGTCCGCCTCATCTGCCAGCAATTCTCTTTCACCTCATTATTTATTTCCTGTTCAGCTGTCTTTATGTATTATAGCCCAGATCATAGACAGTCTGCTCTGAGAGAAAGCTAAGTGTGAAATGTCATGGAGTCTACCAAATGTGTAGAATGGGCCATGTTAAGGACACATTTTAATAAGTGTGTTTAATAAGAATGTTTAATAAGAATGTTTCTCACAACTAGAGGAGATGCTGGGAGCCATCCAGAGCCCTTTGACACTCGCTTTTGTCTAATGGGGGTGAGGAGGTGGGGGGTGGGCAAGGAGAGGATGAAGACAGCCCGACTATCCGTCACCCCAAGTCCGTGAGAGGCTGGGTACCTATGACTGACTTTGTTTATTTAGACTGATTCTCCCCAAACATTTCCATTTCTGCTTTCTTGATCTCTACCTAAGATATCTCAACAAATCTCATTTGCAGTATGGTTCACATATCACTCAAGTATTAATTACTCCCAAACATATATCTAATCCTACAACGTGTGTCGCCCCGTCTGACTATTCCCTCACTTAGGGTACCACCACCACCCTCCTCAGTCTTCTCATCCAGGGACTCATCCAAGATGCACCTTCTCTGTGGCACTTGTGCCATATCCCCACATGCCTTGGCCCCTGAGCACCACACATGTCACCCCACATGCCCATTTTGCACTGCCTCGCATGTGCAGGGCCAGTGAT
>NW_017731854.1:1107732-1109432 GCF_001890085.2 Hipposideros armiger | reverse complement strand
TGAAAGAAAAAAGAAGCCATATTTCAAAAATGAAGGTAAAATGAAACATTTTCATATGAACAAAAACTGAATAACTCATTGCTAACAGATCTGCCTTAGAATAGATACAAAAAGAAGTTTTTCAGACTGAGAGAAAGTGAAAACACCACAAAACAATGAATCCACTTGTAAAAGCAGTGTTGGTAAAGATAATTAAGTAGGTAGTAATAGAATACACTATAATTATGTATTTCTTTTTCTCTTAACTGATGTAAAAAGAATTATGTAAAACATTGTCTATAAGTTATATTGTTTGACTTTACGTAGAAACAATATATTTGACAACACAAAAGATAAGGTCAGGAGTGAAGATATATTGAAGTAGCTAAAATGACAGCAGAAGGTAACTTGAATCCATAAGAAAACAAGAAGTAAACTGAAGGGCCGGCTGAGTGGCTCGCTGGTTAAGAGTTGGCTTGGGAGCACGAGCTCTGAGCAGCAGGGCCCAAGTTTGGATCCCACATGAGGGCCAGTGACNGGCAGGGAAAGCTAAAACATAGAAAACCCCATTGGGTGATTTCCCCTGAAAATGCCATCTAGTATCACATGGGAAAATCGTCTGGCTTGATTTGTGCAGCTGGCCCATCACACAGGATTAGGGTTTCCACTGGGTTCCCTTGAACCCCACTTTGATAGCACCAGGTCCACAGTTTGACAAGAGATTTGTGGCAAAACCAGAAATGAGGTTTAGATGATTGTCTTTCCTTGTTGGTGTGTCTGTGGAAAGTGTCACCGAATACAGGGACACAGTGAGGCATGTAGGTTCGCAAAGCTTTGCAGGATGTGTCATCGTAAAACAGATCAGACCTCCCTGAAGGCACCAGCATTCAGCAGCCTTGTTGGAGGAGCTCTGAGGCTTAAATTCAATCTCTGTGTTAGTCTTTCCTTGATTTAAAACTCTTGTCTTCTTTTTTGGTACATTTTCTTCCCTTCCATTGTGATTATCCAGGGAACGGAGACAATTTACTTAATTTCCCTAATTATAAAAGAATGCCTTCTAGATTTTAATAACTTTTAAAAAGCAGACGTGTCGTGTAAAAAAATACATCATTGACATGTATATTGAACTGAAATGTAATTCTGTACATTTTGAGCTACATGCTTCTCTACAAACCATAATGTGTTATATTACATTGCAATAATTGCATTATATTTTTATGTTTTATTATTCCATTTATTAAATAAAAAGGTACTGGCTGTGCTCTGTAAGATTTTGAGGGATTTTATTTAATTGCAGCTTTTCAAAGATTTAGTTGCATATTCATAACCACTGGTGACAGGGTGCCAAGTGCTGAAACAATTCTTCAGTGAATTCTTTGCATGACACTTCAGGGGAAATGATGAAAGTGCTGAAGCTGGGTTCTATTTTAAGATCTCTGGCTGACGATTGTTCGAGCTGCATAAAGGAACATTGCACAGTTAGAGAAAGACTCACGGGGAGGAGAAACAAAGCAAAGTGATTAGTTAGAAGGAGAAACTAATGCAGAGTAGGGCATACCCTGTGTTTCTGAAATATTAACTGAATAATTGAAATCATTCTAGCTCTGGAATAAATGCTCCAACTTATGTTTAAAAAGCTAGTGCTTGTACTTATTTCTTGAGAATTAATACATAACCCCTAGAGAGCTATCTATTAAATAATACAGGGAAAACAAAAGTCC
>NW_017731854.1:1097316-1100717 GCF_001890085.2 Hipposideros armiger | reverse complement strand
TATACATTAAAACACAGGAAATTTAAAAAATTATGAGACTACTTTCTCAATAGTAGGCAAATAAAATTGAAATCAGTAATTTTTTAGGACATTTATAATTTCTCAAAATGAATCCCAACAGAAATTGAAAGTTTAATAGATCAATTTTTATACGTGAAACAGAGAAAGTTTCCAAAGAGCTATTGGGTTGTCGGAAAAGTCATGACGTATTTTTTCCATGTTTTTCATTGCAAAAATGCGTCATGACTTTTCTGACAACCCAATAAATGGCCCCTCCACTTAAAAACAAAAAATAAAGTCACCGCCAAGTCCAAATGGTTTAGGAAGGAAATTCTATCAAACCTTTAACAATAAGAAGTTCCTAATGCTCTTTTATTATTTGGGAACATAAAAAAGAATGAAAATCACATCAAACTATAACATATTACAAACCTATCAAATATTGCACCAAAAGAAACACAGTTCAATCTCACTTATAACACAAATGTTAAAATTCTATATAAAATATTAACCAAAAGAAGACTGTAGCACATTTAGAAAAGTATGTGTAATGCAAATGAAGAAATGCGAGGAATTTAAGGAAATCCAGGAATTTAAGAATGGTTCCATTTTAGAAATAATATATTTCACCATACTGATAGATCTAAGAGGAAAACTAATCAAAAACTTCCATAGACATTGAAATATTGTTCTAAAATATTTGATACTGATTCTTAATTTTTATAATGCTTAATATTTATCATGCTGATAAATCATGTCCAGATGCTTCAATATACAGTAAAATAATATATGAAATAATTCAGCACCTATCTCTATTTTTTTAAAAAAGCTTAATAACAGCAAAACCTATACGCAATCTTGAAAGCCAAAGTAGAACACATGGAAAGGCATCATATATTTTTAAGTAAATGACTCAGCTTCATGCACTTGCCAATTTCCTCAAGTTAATATAAAAATGTGACGTGATCCCAATATAAAAAAAAAAAAACAGGGCCGGCCAAGTGGTGCGTTGGTTAAGAGCTGGCTTGGGACGCCAGAGGGCCCCAGTTCAGATCCCACATATGAGGGCCAGTGACACTGACCTCTACAGCTAAGATTCTGAACAACAGCTCAACCTGGAGCTGGCTCGCCCGGGAAGAGCGCAATGATGGTGCCAACTTGGGCCAGTGAAGCAACGTCCTCCACAACTAGACTGAATAACAACAACAAAAAACAGGACAGCAACTTGTCTGTTCCCATCCCCCAATTCCCCAATAAAAATCTTCTTTAAAAAACCCAAAACTTTTCCTTCTGGCACAGACTAATGGATTCTAAATTTTATGTGGAAAAATCAAGAATCACCAGGACAACCATGAAAAAGAATGATGATGACTGGGGTTAGTTCTCCCAGATATTAAGACCTACTGTGAGGAACTGTGATTAAATAGTGTCACTGAAGCATGAAAAGACAGTGGAATGAAATGGAAAGCCCAGAATAGCCCAAAGCACATTTGGAAATTCGGGATCCCTAAATGTATGTATTATTTATCTTTTGCCATGTAAGCAGTGAACTACCAACTTAGCAGCTAAAAACAACCATCAGTTGGTATCTTAGTTTCTGCGGGTCAGAAACCCGGGCAGAGCTTAGCTGGTTGTTTAGAGTCTCACCAGCCTGCAGCCAGCTGCGATCTGCACAGAGAGCTGACTGGGGGAAATCCTGCTTCTCATCTCCTTGGGTTGTTGGCAGAATTCATTCCCTGAGTCTGCAGACCGAAAGTTTCCAGTCCTCGCTGAATGCCGCTCTCAGCTCCTGGAAGCCACCTGCAGCTCTTGTCCTCTGGGTGTCTCAGACAGGGCTACTTACTCCCAGCAATGGAGAGAGAGGGACCATGAAGCACATGTCACTGCTGGCAATACTGAGTCTCGTGCGGTGTAACTTAATCATGACTGTGACATCCCGTCCCCTTGCCACACAGTGTGATGTCATCACAGGAGTGACAGCCTATCCTGTTGGTTAGAAGTGAAGCCCTGTCCATTCTCAGGGGAAAGGGCCGGGTCAAGGTGTGAACACCAGAAGGCAAGGGTCATCTTAGGGTCTGTTCACCACAACGTGGCCTCTCAACTCTCTGGAGACAGTGAGTATTTAATAAAGGTGGTGTTCAAACCGGATGGCCATTTGGAAAAGAACTGTGTACTTTTATCTAATATGTACCAAAATAAAATCCAGACAAATCAGAAATACAAACGTAATAGTGAAACCATTCAGGTGCCAGGAGAAAACATGGATGCAAATCTCCATAATCTGGGAATGGAAAAGCCTNCAGTGAAGCAACATCCTCCACAACTAGACTGAAGAACAAAAGGACAGCAACTTGTCCTTCCCCGATTCCCCAGTGCTGTTCCCCTCCCCCAATTCCCCAATAAAATCTTTAAAAAAAAAAAGTAAACTAAAAATAGTAAGTTAGATTATTTATTATAGAAGCATTCCTTGGAGATACTGTGTGTTCAGTTTTAGAGACTGCAATAGAGCAAATATCATAATACAGTAAGACATAGTTGTTTTGGTTTCCTGGTGCATATGAAAGTTATGTTTACACTATACTATAGACTCTTACATGTGCAATAACATTGTCTAAAAAAAACAATGTACATACCTTAATAATACTTTACTGCTAAAACATGCTAACCATCATCTGAGCCTTCAGGGAGTCACACAAACCCAATAATATTTTGTTATAATATCGTACTATATATGTACATGTATAATAATGGTAACACATAAAAGGGGAGTAAATGGAGCACATAGAAATAAAGTTTTATAAATTATTACAATTAATTCGTATAAATCTAAAGTAGATTCTGAAAAGTTACATATGCATATGATATGTCTGAGACAATCACTAAGAATATAACCCAAAACTTTAGTACAAAAATAACTAACAGACTTCAAATGGTGCAGTAGAGAATATCTACTTAAGATAAATGAGGTACTAAAGGAAGAGCAAATGTATGCCTATAACAAAGAAACCATAGGTCTAAAAATAAAAGGATGGGTGAACGTATATAGCATACAGAAAGCATGAGTTACAATCTAGATATGCTCGTATAAGACAATATCCAGGCCAAAAATTATTAAACTGGACAGACACTCTTTAAAATGCAAATGACAGACTTATCAACAAATATATAACAGTTTGAAATACCTATAAACCAAATAACACAGCAACAACCACACCAAGTAGAAACTATAGGAAAATTAAAAAGTATATAGAAACACATTAATAATTAAAGAGATTGTCTTTTACACATCACTATTGCTCCAAAACTGATTAAGTGGATAAAATATATATACAAGTAAACATTTTACATAGAAGACCAACCTACATGATGAATATTGTAGATATTATGGATATAAACTTTGA
>NW_017731854.1:1083626-1093968 GCF_001890085.2 Hipposideros armiger | reverse complement strand
AATATATATTAAAGTGTCCTGAGGGACACATCCCTCACCTACAGGGTTGGCATGAATCTAACACTGAAGAACCTGCTTCGTTACTGGCTGGGTTATGGAGTGTTATGCACTAAATGGAAGGGAAACATAATAAGATAAAAAAAAAAATAACCCAAAAGCCCAATAATAGGGTTGAGTAAGCAATGATACCAAACTGACTAAACAAACTATGAAATCAAATTAAAAAGAGCTCTGACCCAGATTTGACGTGCCCCCCATAACATGTTAGGTACAGGAAGCAAAGCGCAGGCATGTATGTAGGTGCTGTTTTAAGTGTGTTCAAAAAAGGACCTTCCGTGTACTGTTTTGGCAGAATGCACCCTTGTATAATGTTTTTTTTTGCTTACATTAGATGGAGGCTTGGAGGAGCAGGGGTTTTCCTATTCGGTTTTGTTGTGGTTTGGTTTTGCTCCCAGTGCCTGGGACACAGTTAGATGCCTGTGAAGACGTACACGGGCTGCTGGCTCTCTCCTCCTTCCTCCTCTTACAGGAATTTCACACAGACGTTTGGGGGCCAGGCTCTAATTAGATTTCATAGAATGGTGCTCCACACCTCACGTGTTGTGCTCCAGGCATCCTAAGGGAGTTGCTCCTGGGTCTGCAGCTCCCAGACCCGGTTGAAGGACCTCCCTGGGTTGCCTGGTAACACCATGTGAATTACCTATCACTACTCTAATTAGCGCCTCAAACAAACACTCTGGCAACTCGGGAGAAATATTCCAGCCCTTCCATGCCACCAGTGCAGGAATCCCTCCTCCTGCCTGTGGAGATGGGTGGTGATGACCAGTGTTTTTATTAATATTCCACATGCGTTTGGTTCCCGTGCTCAGGAAGAAATGTTTCTTCACCGTGTCTCCAGCTTGCACGGTTTCATTTTTCTCTGTTTTTGCAGAAGATTAGATAGAATTCAGAATGAATGCAGCAGAAACCTGATTTCCCACCTGTGCCAGTCTGCACCTTCATGGAAACTGTTGTAAAGTGAAAAAGTATTTCAAACCACTGATGTGTTTCTATGAAGCCAATTTTCATGCGTTTTCACAACTTAGTGCACTGATGGGGTGTGTGTGTGCGCGCGTGTGCACATCTCTTTTTCTCAGCTATATATTTGCATCATCCATGATAATCTGTTTCTTTTTAACATTGCTCCCATAACAGAGGAAGTACTTAAGCATGGTCAGGGTGTGGCCATCCCCTCGCCCAAAGTTAATGGCAAGAAAGAAATCAACAATTAATAACAATAGCACTGAAAGCGTTGAGAAGGGTTTGTGCAGTATTTAGAAAGCATATTTACTTGTTATTGTGCAAAAGAATTATTGCTAACACATCAGAAACAAACGAAAATGACTGCTTATAATAGGTAGGAATGGGGGTAGGGATGGAAGTAAGACCCCTCTCGGGTACCTTTTTATGTGGTCATGAGCTCTGCATTTCTTTCAGATGGGTCAGAAAAGCAAATTGAGATGTAGAGCTGAGAGATGATTGATAGATGATAGATATATAAATAGAACATAGATGAGAAACAGAGGGAGGATGGATGAAAATAAATGGAAGAGATACATGATATAAAAACCCAGTGTGGCAAAATGCATTAGATCGAGATGACAGTTGACATGGGGAAAGGGCCCAAGGGCAGATGGAAGAGAATCGCTTTCAATCTTAAAAGCCATAGTTGCTAAACCACAAACATTTATTGAGAGAGACTTCAAGTTTATATGGTGGCAATAAGGTATTCCTAATATACTCTCTTCTGTAAAAAACAGCTGAGAATATGTGTGTTGGCCATCTGTATGCCATTTTGGAGAAATGGTTTTTCAGGCCCTCCACCCATTTTTTAATTGGATTGTTTGTTTTTTGATGTTGAGTTGTGTGAGTTTTTTATATATCTTGGATATTAGTCTCTTATCAGATGTATCATTTGTGAATACCTTTTCCCATTCAGTAGGCTGCCTTTTCATTTGTTGATGGTTTCCTTTGCTGTACTGAAGCTTTTTAGTTTGATGTAGTCCCATTTGTTCATTTTTTCTTTTGCTTCCCTTGCCCGAGGAGATATGTTCAAAAAGATATTGCTAAGGGTGATGTCAACGAGTTTACTGTCTCTGTTTCTTCTAAAAGTTTTATGGTCTTACATTTCAGTCTTTAACTTATTTTGAATTTATTCTTGTATGTGCTGTAAGAATTGGTCCAGTTTCATTGTTTTGCATGTATCTGTCCAGTTTTCCCAAAACCATTTATTGAACAGACTGTCTTTACCCCATTGTATGTTCTTGCCTCCTTTGTCATAGATTAAGTGACTACCTACAACTTTGTTCTTTTTCTAGATGGCTTTGGCTATTTGGAGTGTTTTGTAGATAAAGAAGATGAGGTATACATGTACAGTGGAATATTACTCAGCCACAAAAAAGAATGAAATCTTGCCATTTGTGACAACATGGATAGTGAAATAAGTCAGACAGAGAAAGACAGATACTGTATGATTTCACATATATGTGGAATCTAAAAACAAAACAAATGAATAAACACAGCAAAACAGAAACAAACTCATAGATGCAGAGAACAAACTGATGATTGCTAGATGGGAGGGGTTAGGAGGGGAAGAGGATTAAGAAGCACAAACTCAGCACAGGGCATGTAGTCAGTATCATAATAACTATGTACTATGTATGATACATGGTCACTAGACTTATTGTGGTGGTCACTTTGTAATGCATATAAATGTCTAAATGCTACTTTGTATACCTGAAATTAATAATATAATAGTGTATGTCAGCTATAATTAAAAATGAATAAAAATAAATTTTTAAAAGTGGAAATTTTTTTTAAAACCTGAAGATAGCAGAAAGAAGGACAACCACAATGGAATGGCTTTCTGTCCGGGTGGGACTAATAATATAAGGAGAGAAAGCCTAAAATAAGGGCATAAATGGAGGCTTCCAAGGCGAGATCACACGAGCCTGCAGTTTGAGGGATGAGTAGGAATTGCTTGGGGATGAGTGAGGAAGCTGTTTCTGGAGCCTGGTACAGAAGGTGGGATGGCGTAGAGTTGTGAAAGGGACGGTGACTTTGGGGCTAAAATAGGCATGAAGGGCTGTAGGCCATGTTGTGTTAAAACTACACTCATCTGGCTCTCGCGTTTCCGAAGACTGGAGGGGCGTGATATGGCGAGAGGCGAGAAAGGGCGCAGGATTTGAAACATGGCGGACGACGTGGACCAGCAACAAACTACCAACACTGTAGAAGAGCCCCTGGATCTCATCAGGCTCAGCCTAGATGAGCGAATTTATGTGAAAATGAGAAATGACAGAGAGCTTTGAGGTAGATTACATGCTTATGATCAGCATTTAAATATGATACTGGGAGATGTGGAAGAAACTGTGACTACTATAGAAATAGATGAAGAAACATATGAAGAGATATAAATCAACAAAATGGAATATTCCAATGATCTTTGTCTGGGGAGATGGTGTTGTACTAGTTGCCCCTCCATTGAGAGTTGGCTGAAACAAAGAATTTATCCTGTATGAAAAATAGGAGACTTTGTATGATTGTCTCTTTAAATGTAGAAGATATTCAAAAAAACCTGCGTGAATTTTGATACTAAGAAATGACCAAGGATTCTTCCACTCCTGAAACGAGTTGATTTGCAGATAACTTACAAATTCGTAAGCTAAATGGCATTTTTATTTTTCTCCAACCCTCCAATAAATGTGATCACCAAGATGCAACACTTTTTTAGGAGTTGATTTGCTCCATTGTTTTTTCAGACAATTTCTGATTTTTTAAAATCTAAATTAAATTTGGTTTTCTTTTTTGATTTAAAAAAAAACACTACACTTATCTGTCAATGACAAAAAAACAGTGAGTGTTCAGTGGGAAGGACATGATCAAATTGATCTCCTGGAGAGAGCGCTTCATCTGCTAGGTTGGAAGAGAAGGCAGGAAGCCATCCACGTGGCACTGGTCCATGTGACCAGCAAAACCTACTGTTATGGAAGCTTCTGACTCAGTGATGACCTGGCCCCACCTGAGGACAGCGGGGCACTTGTCCTCCCAGCCACAGATGAATCCCCGATACCTGGTACCACCCAGCACAGGTTGCTCAGGTTTCTGGTTTAAGTTCCTAAAATGATAGGAGTGCCCTTTTCTAAAATAGGAAATGTGGGGAAAGGTGCTCTGAGGGTAGAAACAACAGAATTAAGATTTATTTGGGGGCAAAGAATCAGAGTCAGAGGCTAAGAAGGGCTTGTGATCTTGGGAGGGAACCACTGGTGGGAACCCAGAATTGCTGTGGGTGATGGTGGGGAGCTGTATTTAGTGTTTTGGTGTATTTAGCACATGTGAGTTAAAGTGGATGCCTATCCTGGTAACATATCTTTTTTTTTTCTTTTTTTTTTAAGCTGAGCCATCCTGCCACCTGTTGGCAGCTCAGCGGCTGCTCAGCTCGGGCCAGGAATCGAGCCGCTGTTTCTCAGAGCTCAAACTCTTGAGCGAGCTCTTAACCAACTGAGCCATTCGGCCGGCACCCTAGTAACATATCTTAACATCGATAGTTCATCCCCCCAGTTCCGCCCACCTCATTAGCTTGAATTTTGCACTGAACTTAATTGTCGTGCTTCAGGAGACCCAGTGGGAAAGGGACCGTCACTAGACCTGCGCTTCCCATCCCTCCTGCTCACTGGGGTCCCCTGAGGCCCTGGACAGTGTGGTGTGTGGAATGGGGCCCAGCCAGCTCTCCATGTGATCACAGCATATTCAAAAATAAAAGGATTTCCTATTTAACTTTTATTAATGTGGCAATTCCATTAATTCTTCTAGTGGAATATAAAGCCTTAATATGGAGGCACTGTGGTAATTCTGAATTTATTTTAATTTATGAATTTTTGGTGAAAGTGAATGAAATTGACTCTAAAGAGCCATGTTGGGTAATGACTGAATTGGAATTTGAGACATGGATCTTGGTTGAACTAAAGGTAGCCCCAGTGTCTATGGCAGATATAGCACATCTAGGTGTTAATAGGGCTTACACATTATTTAGCTACTTTCTGTTGGACCTCAGATTCATTGTCTCAAAAATAAAGGTGTCTGTCCAGACACCAGCAAGATTTCTAGATGCTTTTTTAAGTCTAAAGTCTGATTTCCCTTATAACCTCTTACTTTGAAAGGAAAGTGTGAGTCATATATTTTTCATTCATTCCATTCATATTTGAATTTTTCAGAGTAGAGCTGCTGTATAAATGCATAATAAACACAGTAATATTGAGGTGTTCATTTCAAAAGTTATCCATAATTTAAGAAGGCCCGGTACCATTTTGTTAACCATGTTTTATACGTTATTTTTAGAAAACATTTTGTCTTAACTTACATATTTATATGATATACTCATATTTCACACATGCATAAATGTATATATGAGCACTGGAGGTGTTTGTCTTGGGCAAAGTTGGTGATTTATATTACAATTTGGTTTACATGTCAAGTGTGGGGAATTATGAGGTACTGGGGGTTTATTCTTGGGACTCAATTTACATAAAACTGAGGCCTGTGTATTCAACGGTCTCGAATGTTTCTATTATCTAGCCTTCATTCAGCATTTCCACCATCTGACTCACCTTAGTCCAGGCCCCAACTCCCACCCTAATGTTTGAACTTCCTCATTGGTGTTTCTCTATTTTAGAGACTGTAGTAATATGATAGCTGGGGGAAGTTTTCATGAGTACCAGCATATCATCATCACCAATTTAAAACAATGATTTAAAATTTAAGAGTTAGGACCCAGAAGCCAAGTTCCAACCAATGCCAAAGACAGAGACAGAGGAAACCATGGCCCAGGGGGAGGCAGGGCCACGTGGACATCTGCCTGCCAGATGCGCCCCTCCAGCCAGCCCTGCGTCTCTGGCAGGAGGTCCTGGGGGGAAATGCTTCAGCAACATTCGACAGCAAGGCCCTGAGTTACAGCTTCAAAGAAGTTCTTCCTCAGTGACAATCTCATGGGATCTGTGGATGGCGGAACCACATGCCATGACTCTGAAAACACAGGGGTGCACAGTCTGAAAGGGAAAATGGGGAGAAGAGCTGTGCAAGCTGCCACAAGAGCGTCACACAGGGTCCGGGCTTCTGTGCTGACATATGTCAATTTTCAATCCATTCTGCCCCCACTGCTTTTAACAAGAGACATTGAATAGATGGCAAATTCCCATTTGAACCTAATACGTACATTTTGTTCACATGAATTTTATTCTTATGTCTATCCTTTTATTCACATACATTTTATCTTTGCAAGTTCTCTGATCCCTCTACAATGATGTCATTAGGCTGAAGAACTACAAATGATAGAATGCCTATAAATAAATGCACTTAAAATTAAGAGTACAGTAATGGCTAGAAAGTGAACAATGTAAAACCTGATTGCAAGAATATGTCCAGCACAATGAAAGCTCATTTTGCTTCTTCCTTTCATTTCGTGTACTAGCTGTCTCCCCTAGCAATGAGCCTCTCTCCATTCCCAACAATTGAGAATGAACTTTAATCCCACTGTAGTGGACTGAATAGTGTCCCCCCAAATTCACATCCCTCTAGAACTTCAGGATGTAATCTTACTTGGAATAAGGTCTTTGCAGGCTCTTGAAAAGGCATTGTCCAGGAGTTGGAGTAGCCCCTAAATCCAACAACCAGGGTCTTTAAAAGAGAAAGGAGAGGGGCAGTTGAGAGTCACACAGAGGAGCCGGCCAGGTGAAGATGAAGACACAAGCAGAGACTGGAGCAATGCGTCTGTTATACAAGTCAGGGGACACCAAGGGTTGCCAGCAAGACGAGAGAGGCGTGGGCATGTTTTCCCCTTAGAGCCTCCAGAAGGAGCCCACTCTGCCAACACCTTCTGTTCGGACTCTTGGCCTCCTGAACTATGAGAGAATAAGTTTCTGTTGTTCGAAGTCACCCAGTTTGTGATGACTTGTATGGTGGCCCTAGGAGACAAATACAGCCACCATTTAAACTCAGCACCAGTGCGCTCGTGTGCGGAGTCCTGTCTGCTGTGCTGTGTGGGCTCAGGTGTTCCCCTCAACACCGTCTGAGTTCAGCGGTGTCCCTTTGAGATGCCCTAAGGGACTCAAGAGACACAGAGCATTTCTTTTTTTTTTTAAGGAGATTTTTTTTTTAAGATTTTTTTTATTGGGGGATGCGAACAGTGCTGGGGAATCGGGGAAAGGGGAACAGACAAGTTGCTGTCGTTTTGTTCTTCAGTCTAGTTGTAAAGGATATCGCTTCACTGGCCCATGTTGGTATTATTGCGCTCTTCCCAGGTGAGGCAGATCAGTCACTGGCCTCTGGACAGCCACTCACGGCAGCTCTTGGCAGCTCACACCGGCTGCTGGCTGCTCACGCTGGCTGCTAGCTACACACGGTAGCTCATGGCAGCCCACTGCAGCAGGGGCTGCAGCCTATGCCATCGCCGGCGACTCATGGCAGCCCAGCTCCAGGTTGAGCTGTTGTTCACCATCTCAGAGGTGAACCATCATAGAGGGCGCAGCGTCACTGGCCCTCATGTGGGATCTGAACTGACACCCTGCTGCTCAGAGCTGGCATCCCAAGCCAGCTCCTAACCAACGCACCTCTTGGCTGGCCCACAGAGCATTTCTCCAGGAGGATGTAAACCGTTTGTCCTGTCTAGGGACCTGATCCCCACTTTCTCCTCCCCCATCGGAGCTACTGGGCCTGGATGTGTGCCTGCTGAACCCAGGGAGCCAGTACAGCCTATGTTCTCAGGTTGCCAAAACCCATCTGGATGTCCCCACCTCCCAGGATGATCATGGCTGCACTCCCTTCTCTTGTCATGTGACTTCTCAGCCAATCCTTCCTGTTGGGCAGAACCCTCCCCTGTCACACACTGTGGCTCGTGAGGAGGCTCTTGGAGGCTGTCAGATCTCCAGATTTGGCTCCAGAGCTGGGGGAGCCAGGATTCCAACATTATAGACTCTGGAGAGTGGTTGGCACTGAGAATTGAACTGTGGCCTTTCTGTCATGGTTGGTGGTGGTACCTGCCCTCTCAGAAGCAATGAGTGCTGTTGATTCAGTGGATGGGAAGACGTGGGATGGCACACTTTCCTGCAGATTAAAATATATTTGCTTGTCCTTTGTCAAGACATTACCTGCACACACCATCTCCCATCATGGACTGATCCAGCTGTCGAGTGTCTGCTGTATTCTGGGCCCTAGAGATGCCAAGACCTACTTGACCTCAGAAGTCCCCCCCACCCCGCACCCCCCCGCCATGTTACAAATGTGATTGTAAGGATAATGATAGTTACAACACAGTGGACCAGGGTCCCCGTAGGTGGAAGCCTAGCTCCCGTGAGGACTGTGGGGGAGCCGAGGATGGAATGTCGTGGCCGCTGCTTTCCACTCCAGCACTGCCATGTGCCTGTCCCCAGTCACCTTTCTGCAGCTGGCACCGGTAACCAGCTGTGATGCTACAACTATTTAATCAGGCGCGTGGCACACATTCTGACCACGGGAACAAAGAATGGCCAGTCAGCATGGGTGCAGCTGTAAACACACACTGTCCTTCAGTCCCTCCGTGCTAAGTGTCCTGATTTCTGGTCTTTGAAGACCTTTGCTGATTGTTCTGTAGGGCGGGGGATGACGCAGGAGCCTGGCTCTCCCAGTTGGAGGTGAAGCAGTGAGAGGTGCCTGGCCCAGTATGAGGACTGTTCCCCGTTTGGCCTCTAGGGGGAGCCCAAGGCTCTTCACTTGCCCTCTCCATCGCCCAAAGAGCTGGAGTCAAAGGAGGCCCCCACGTCTTCCGAAGCTGCCCCTTTCAGAGAAAGGTGACCGTCCGCTGTCTTCATTTCCTGCAATTCAAGGAGACCCCTACTTTTTGGACCGTTCCTGCCTCTAGTTACTGTCAGTCATGGAGGCCTCTTGTCTCAGGGTGATGGAATGCATATGCCCTTGTCACTCTTGTCCCTTGATCTTCCTTCAGCGGCTAGCTGGAAGGTGTCCTATCATGAGAGTTGCCAAAGAAACACAGGGTACCCAGTGACATGTGAACTTAAGCTAAACAGGAATAAGGTTTTCATAGAAGTGTGTTCCAAATGTTGCATGGGACATGCTACCTCTGGTGCCAACAGAGCAGGGCTGGGCCCTTCCACTGCTGTCCCCTAACACCCCAGAGTCCTGCCTTGGGGCTGTCTAGGTTCTCTGCCTGTTGTGGCCTAGTGTGTTCCCGGCCCCCAGCTTGACACCTGGTGTTGCGCTGATTGAACTTCAGCCAGTGCTCTCTGAACTCACTTTGCAAGCAGGCCCATCCTGTCCCACTGGGTGCAGAGGTAGAGAGCCAAGTGGTGGCCCCAGGCTAACATGCAAAGCAGATCCAGGACTCATCTCCATCCCGTTAGAACCTAATCTAGAGGGACTGCAAATTAGGGTGTTTTCTCTTAATGCCTGGAATGTATCATTTAACAATTAAAAATGTAGTTGTATTGTACACCTCTAAGCCCCAAACAAGAACATGCCCTGCCCAGTTGCTCTCCGCAAGCGGTGACGTTCCGCTGTGGCATTCAGCGTTCTGTCTTTGAATGCCAGGGTAGTCATTCGCTTCCCTTCAAGCCTGTCATGTCTGGCATGAAATTGAAAGATTTAAAATATCACCTCAGCAGGCTGATGTCCAACAGAGATGGCACGTGTGGACATGTGGTTAATGAATACACGTGGGCATAGTTCAATGCAAAAGAGGGGCAAGTGGTAACTGACATTTACAACAACAACAACACACTAAATAAATGAGAAATAAATGCATTTAACAGAATGGCAGTGGTGCTCAAGGCTGCAAATAGGAAACTTGACATTCACTCACTTCCCATGTAGCTGGGCTGGCTAAACCCAGCTCCCCTCGGCTGGCTCAGAGCTGATGCTGAAGCCAGATGTGGAGACTCTCGAGTTGGCCCTCAGCTCTGAGGGACAAACATCAGGGACCCACTCTGCTCCTTCATCTCACTGCAGGCATGTGGCGCAGAGGAGATGCCCGAATAGTATTTGTGAATTCATCCTCTGATTTACATGACAGGGAGGGACGACACATGCCTGGGAACATCCTCCCATGTTGCTTACAAGCAGTAATAAGCCGGTGAAATGGGCATCTTTCCTTTCAGCTTCCTCCCCCATGACCAGTGACTGCTGGTTGTAATATCCTAACCTGCCCCCAACAGAGAAGCAGCCGGAGGTCTGTTCAAGGAACTGCTCAGACTCCCCGTATTTTGCACCATCATCCAGCTGCGTTCTCATGGCTCTCAACCCTCACCCATAAGTGCAA
>NW_017731854.1:1079156-1082201 GCF_001890085.2 Hipposideros armiger | reverse complement strand
AACCATGGGGAAAATACCAGACAAACCTAACTTGAGGGATGTTCTACAAAATCCCTGGCCAGTGTTCCTCAAAACTGTCAGTCATCAGAAACAAGGAACGTTGGAGAATCTGTCACAGCCAAGAGGAGCCTAAGGAGAAGGGTACCCAGTGCCAGGTGGGATCCTGGATGGGACCCAGGGGCAGAAAAAGAACAAAAGGTTAAAACTAAGGAAATCTGAATAAAGGATAACTTCAGTTAATGTGAAAATATGTTCTCTAGTGCCGTAAGACCCAGACATCTAGGATGGGCATTCTTCAAATCGTTTCTAAAACAAGAAAAATATGGAAATGAACATATGGGAGGGGTGGGGAGGTCAGCATGAACTGACACATGTGAAAATCCGGTCCTCCGTGTCCTGGGGTTCCTTCTGGGGACAAAATCAGATGGAGGAATTGTTTGCTCTCGACACAGCAAGTGACTCAGCACCTTGGCCCCTCAGCAGCAAGCGACCAGAGAGATTCTTTTTCTACCTCGTAATCACATCTTACAAGGGAGGCACAGACACGAGCCGAGGGGAAACATCCGGCTTATCCTCATGGTCTCATTTCAGAAGAGGCATCTCACCAGGGGAATTTGAAACCTGGAGGGCTGGGGCCCCTCCGTGGCCATCAGGGAGCCTGGTTTTGTGAAAGTCCCTGTAGACATACGTGGTCCAGGCCCCCTACGTCACAAGACAGAGCTGAAGAGCAGGAAAGCCTTTGGAAGGATAAAGGCCGGAGTGTCTTGCTTTGTCTTCAGGAGAAGTGGCTAGTCCCCTGCTCAGTCCCCATGTCCATTTACTGTCGTCGGGCACCCCTGTGCCTGTCACTGTGCCCAAGGCTGGGGACATGCACTGCGTAAGGGAGGTTCTTGCCTTAAGGCCACCAGGGAAGCCAGCAGTCAACTGTTGCTAAATAGGGTCCCATTCTGAGGGTTAGGACCTCAGCATATTCTCGGGGGACAAAAATTCCACCCATAACAGCCCCCTTTGTCTGGAGATAGATGGGCTTCCTCGCTCAGGCATGAGGATAGCTTACACTTTATTTCTATAAATAAAGTCGAACTCTAGGTCGAGTTTAATCTCTTGCTTCTCAAAGTGTGTTTCTCAGTCCAGTGCATTGGCTTCCCCTGGGGGTTTGGGGGAAATGCTGAATTTCAGGCTGAGTCAGAATTTGCATTTTAACGAGACCCCCCCAGGGATTTGTTTAAACAATTCAAATCAAAAAGGAATAACTGATTCGCCTTGTCAGAAATGAACAGACAGTTCTTTAGGGCAAACCCATAGTGTCTGTCAACCTCAAACCACCACTTGAAAGAAATTAAAGCTAAGTGTTTGGAGGAGGTAGCACGATAACCTTAATTTAGTTTATTTCTGATAAAGCAACACATGGGGCTCAGAAGTAACTGAAAATGATTGCTCATTTTTGAAAAGGATGCAGAGAGTTGGTGCTAGAAGAAGGTCATGGATGGCCACTTACCTGGGGTAGACTGGGACCCAGACAACATTTATTCACTCAACGAGCCGTCATAAAACTCCACAAAGTGCCAGGTGCTTCAATGAGCCGAACACCCATTGGAATCCTGGCCATGTTACCTCTTACTAACATCTGGAAACTTCAGCCTTCTCACCTGTAAGATGGCTACTGTGAGCGCTGACCTCAGAGGTGATGGGGACCCAGCAGCAGGGTGGGTGGGGCAGGCTGGCTGCCAGCACGTGCTCTCCTGACCCTGTTACTGCAGTCAGTGCCCCAGCCGCTGTCTAGACTGGGGGTGGTGGGTAAATAGGTTGTGCGCACCGTGTCAGGTCCACTCGTGTGGTCAGAGTGGCCAGAAGGACGTAAGTCTTAACAGATGAAGTGGCAAAACCCCAGTGATGGTGACAAGGAGTGCCCAGGGCTGTGCTGAAGGCTGTGGCTGGAAGCCACACACACCTAGCATGGACTTACCCATACACCTGATTCCAGCCCTCCTGGACTTCCCGCCTGCACTAGAACAGGCTTCAAGTAGCGGGCAGCCGCCCTCCCTCCTGATGTCGAGTGGAACCCCAGGGCAGCTCTTACAGTGCTCCCTATACCCTTCCCAACACCTGAGCATTCTTATTTTATGGTGAGGGTACGTTTTATTGTTTTTGTCTGTACAGCTCCCATGCAAGTGTGAGAGCTCCCAGAGGTGACAGTGCTGAATAGGCATCCTGAGCCGAGAGCCCCTGGGCCAGGTGCGAGGGCTGTGAAAGGCAGGGCTGATGGGGCGGCAAGCCAGGCTCCTGCTCCCTCTGTAAAAAGCCCTCGGGGCCAGACTGTAATTACATGCAGCACGGGGATCACGCTGACGAATCTGGGAGAGAAAAGATATGATCCGAGCTATTTCAAGGAGACAAGTTCGGCTGTTTTGCGCGAGATGGGTTGGCTGGAAATCAGAAAGCAACGAGGAATCTATTGCAGAAGGAGATGTATAGTCAAGACATCCAAAGCGAGATAAGAGCTGGGGGGATTCCGGAGCCTAAAAATACTTCAGCTCCGAAATGCAGGTGCAGCCTGATCGACCCAGCGTGGGCGGCAGCCAGCCTGCACACACCCCACGATCACCTGAGAGCCGGTGGCTGCAGGCCAGTTAGTGCTTCCTGAGGACAAAAGCAGCTGGTATCTTCCTTTCTAATGCCAGTACTGATGTCCTTTTTTAACAGGATTTTAAAGGATCCACTGGCAGTGAGATGAAAGGCAGAGGTGACCGGGGCCCCAGCCAGCTGTTTAGAGGCAGCTCAGAGCCAACAAGACCATCTTAGGTCGCACCAAAGAAACAGCCAGGGCTCTGAGGCAGGGTCTGAATCTCAGTCTTGTTCAAAACGTACGTAGTTGGATGGTGGGAGCCCATATGAAATGGCCTCTATCAGCTTTGATTCCTGGAATCCTGAACAGTGCTGCTTAAGAAGCATACACATGCATGCACAGCAGCAGCAGCACGACAGCACATCAGTCACCCTCAGCTCCCCCACCCCCTCGTGTGACACAGGAGGAGGGCTGGGGGG
>NW_017731854.1:1077686-1079135 GCF_001890085.2 Hipposideros armiger | reverse complement strand
TAGAATGTGATTCTCTAATTTAGAAAGGGCCAAGTCTCATCTTTCGTGGGTCTAGTCCCGATACTGCCCACGTTATATCACTTCAGGTGTAGCCCGTGATTAAACACAGTCTTGGAAGCCATTTAGTCTAGCAAGGCAGCAGGAAAGTGGCAGATGAAAGATAATGTGAGCAAGAGCAAAATACCACATCTAAAAAAAGAAAAAGGATGCGTCAGCTATTTTCAGAAGATCCGAGCTTTCGGCTAAGATCCCAGAAGTGGCCCATGGATTTACTAGAGGCCATTTAGTGAAGACACTCCCATGTGCTGCCGCTGCTCCCAGGGAGGTCAGCCAATTGTTCTGATTCTTCAGGAAGGACAGGGAACAGTCAGAAAGTGTCACCTCATGCATATGCCAAATCACGAGACACCTTATACCCTGGGCACGCAATTGCTGGACTCCCAAGAAAATCTGGGCAGGACTAGAATCAGCCCGAATAAAGGAACCGAAACCATCACTGTGATGAAGACACTTGTTAGAACGGAGACAGTGCATTTGTTTGGGATGGGGTGATAAATAGTGAGAAGAAACTGAACCTGGTAGAAGCAAAGGTCAGACTTCAGTTGCACCTTGGAATTTCACGTGCATACGGGAAGTGAATAATAGTATTAGTTTGCAAACCAAGACACAAATTATCTCACTGAAGAAATGGTAATGTTGGAAAACCTAAATAAGCTTAAAAGACTTGTGATAAATCCATTTCTTACATTTTGAGTTTATTGAGAACAAATATTTGGGAGAACTGTCTTAATATTTTGAGTAGAACAACATTCCTGCAAATTCTTCACCCCAAGAGCGGCAAGCACACCTGGCACCCAGATACCAGGTTCTCTCATCGTTTTCCAACTAGAGGAGTCAGGGCTCCTCGGGTTAGCAGGAAATGTGCAAGATGAGGCTGGAACACCTTGTCGTGCTCAACAAACCACATGATGGGTTTGTCAGAGGGACACGAGCCAGCTGAGCGCTCCCCATGGTCAGAGCTGGAAGAACTTGAGCAGCGAGATACACAACACTGTACTGGATTATAATGCAGAGGATGAGATAAATACTCATGAGTCATATACTGAAATACACAGGTGATAGGAACATACAGCTAAGCAGGAGAGAATAGACAATGACCATGCAAAATAATTCCAGTTAATGTAGGTAGCCATTCTGCCCTCAGAGAGCTGAAGTGTGGGCTTGTGTGACTTCCTTCCAAAGAGTGCGGTGTGATAAGGGACAATACAGAGACATTCCACAATGGGGAGAACTGACTAACACGACCTCAGCCAGACAAGGAGGGTCAACATCATCAGTGACAAGCCATGTTGACAGTGTGTGCCCTTCAGTTGATGAGAAGGCGCTTTACCTCTGTGGTCTTCCTCCCAAGAACCCACAAACTCAGCGTAACCATGGGGAAAATACCAG
>NW_017731854.1:1071359-1077038 GCF_001890085.2 Hipposideros armiger | reverse complement strand
CAGCTGTAGGGGAGTGCTTTGGAGCATTAGGACGTCAGGGTTTGTCCTGCGAAGGACGGAGGGTCTCCCTTACTCCCAAGCCTCCCTGGACTCGGTGAGACACATCCGCAGCCGAGAAGCCTAAATGGCCCAGCGCCGCTGTCGTGTTCTCGCACATCAGCCACTGTGTCAATATCATTGTCCTGATGCTTAGGAAATGCTCCTGAAAGATGATTTCTCACACAAAAGATGCCACACTTCTGGGTTATGTCACATTGTGCAGATTTGTGTTAGAGCTTTGTCTCCTGGAGGCATAAGAACCAGGCACCCGTTCTGCCTGTTTGTACTTGGGCATTTCCAAGCGGGTGTCCTTCGCTGGAGAGGAGGAGCCTGGGGCACTGAATGCCTGTCACTGGCGCTGTGTGCCCTTCCCTCCCATGTGGCATGTGGGGAGGGCGTAACAAATGTTTACCGAACCAAGTCCGAGTGCTGGTGGGACATATTCTGTTCTCTGACAAGTTTTGCTGTTGAAGCTCTGAAGACTCATCTGATGGTTTAAAAATATCCCTGTTCAGGCAGCATTTCTTCATTGCCCTTCACCTGGTGTGACCGCAGACAAGGCCTCAGGAAGCCTTTCGGGGCAACAGAAGGTCCATTGCAGAAGTCGGTGGGGCCCACGCAGCCCACCCCACTGTGGGGCAGTCAGTGCAGTCACCAAGGGTGGCGAAGCCATCTGAGAAATGAAACCTACATCCTATTTTCTCTAGTTTAAGAAAAATCCTTAATGTTTTACAGTGGGGGTTTGACACCAATTTCTGTTTCTTTCATTAAAAATAGTAGAAACCACCACAAAAGCTTTCGGCGGAGTGTGACTTGGGAATGGCCCCTCTCCTGGAACAAGGCATGTTGCTCTCATTGGCTGTTTCTGCAGACGGTCTTAGTGGGTCTTATGCAGTCTGTGGTTTCTAGAATGCTCTTCACTGCATGCAGCCCATGGGCTGACATTCAGGCAGGGCTTCTCCACCTGCACAGCGTGACATTGTAGACATTTTCTGGAATTTTCTGGATGCTCTCTGCTGGAGGAGCTGAGCCCTAAGGTCCAGTGTAGGTGCATGTGGCTCTGCTATGTCAGGGATTTCGTGCCATCAACAGCTTGGTTGTAGTGACTGCCCTTGTCAGGAGGTCAGCACACCTGAAAGATGAGCGTGCCTGTGGGACATCCCGTCACTAGGGACCACGCTTTTCCTGAGCACAGATAAGAAAGCTCCCTAAGGATGTAACTACAGCATGGGGAACATAGTCAGTAATATTGTGATAGCATGGGAAGGGGTCAGGTGGTTGCTGGAGTTACCATGGTGATCACTTCTTTAGGTCCATAAATATTGCATAGCTATGATGTATGCCTGAACCTAATACCATATTGTATGTTAGCTATATTTTAATAAAAATCTTAAAAAAGAAAGCTCCCTAAAAACTCTAATGAAGAGTTGACTCACCCTTCCCTTGTCAGAGGGCCACACTCCCCCTAGCCATAGGGCACCTATCATCAAAGCTCCCTGGGTGACGAAGGATCCCTGAGCACAAACAAAGAGAAAGAAATTCTCTGGAAAAGCAGCACCCCATCAGCCACATAGAAAGGAGGTCCTTTGCCAGAGGCCTGGACAGCATCCTCAGATTCCGGAGTATTCGCTCTGCCGACAGGTGCCTGAGTGAGGGTCACTCCGAGGGCTGGGCAGACGGACTCGGCCTGAGCACGGTGTGCCCTCGCTGGGGGTGTACTCTGGCTCTGGCTCTCTTATCCCCTTCCTGCATGTAGATTATTACTTAAAATGTTGAGTTTTGGGTCATATTTTGAGGGACTTTGGCAAGGAGTAAAGTCCTAAAAAGGTAAATTTAAGGAAAATACATTTTAAACACATTAAATTCAAGTACTGGTTTTTGCACTAAAGTGACATCATTTTAGAGTCTGAGGAGCTTGTGACCCCAAACCCTGTACTTTCTATGTGATGTTAGAAACCCAGCTCTGAATCAGCCCAATACAGACAGACTGAGGAACCAAACTCACAAGAAGGTGCTGTCACCCAGACACGACCCCATAACCCAAACCAGCGAGCAATGCGGCGAGCATTAATCCGGGTGCTGAGGGAGCAGGGCGGGCCTCACACAGCTCTGTGGAGAGCAGACGCATGCAGACTAGAAACCCAGCTGTTTATGCAGCAGTGAGGAGCCAAGCCACGCAGACCACCTGACCTTCCATCAGCTGGCCATGCCTCATTGCCCGAACCTGTCACTCAGGGATTCACTCCTGAGGCGTTTCTCGCTTTGCCTTTCCTTACACATTTCTGCTTGCTTGATTGTCTCCTTAGCTGTATATGTTTAAGTTCCTTGACGGAAGGAGTCGACACTTACCGCTCCTTTATAACCCCCATTATATTTAATACAGTGCCTCTGAACGCTCTGTGACTGTTTCTCCAATCTATAAAGAGAGAATGGAAACATAGGCACAAACAGTCCACGTCTTTATGGAGGGCTCGCTGTGTGACTCAACATGAAGCCATTAAAACCCAGACTTCATGCTGTGTCCCTGCACATCTGTCTGTGCTCTGACTTCATTCTCAGAAAGGCATTTAAAAATCATGTTTTAACTTTTGAACCTGCTTTTGAAAAAATAAAAAAAGCAGACTCTTTCCTCCTGGCCTAATGGATCTGACTAAAAGATCATTTTACGACCAAAGAAATGTATTTAATGCTTATACAATGCATGAGAATGTCCTCTACGTGCTTTATTCTTTATTCAATTTGTCCCTTTTATCTGTATTGGAATCATTAACCCAGCTACAGAGGATGGTGCCACAGGTCATTTGTCAAGTCTGGATGCTGAAAGTCTTGTGACCTTTTGAACTACTCAGCACTGGATGTTTGGTGATTTTTGTTACCCCAACTCAGCCACCACTGTCTAAACCTCAGTCCTAGGAATCATGCATATTCTTGGAGTAAACAAACCTTCCCCAAACCTCAGTTATTAAGCTTGTCCTGTCCCCCTTTCTTGAAAAGGCCCATCAATATCCACCATGTCTTTTGCTCCTGACGACATTAAGCAATCTTCTGGACACGTGGGGAACCAGGGTTCCCGACACCCCATCCCAGTGCACGGACGCCATGACCCTCTGCCGGCTGCCTTCACCGGTGTGCCCTGGAGGGAGTGTGAGGGCACTGATGAAGGAGCAGCCTTGACACTGAGTGTGAACAATACAGCTCATGCATATATGTATTTTTTCACAAGTCACCATGAAAAGAAACCTTCCATGAATGTCCACTGTGGTGTGTTTTGTTGTTGTTGTTTTGTTGTTTTTTTAAGATTTTATTGGGGAATTGGGGGGAGGGGAACAGCATTGGGGAATCGGGGAAAGGGAACAGACAGGTAGACAAATTGCTGTTTTTGTTCTTCAGTCTAGTTGTGTAGGACATCGCTTCACTGGCACATGTTGGTATGATCATTGTGCTCTTCCCGGGTGAGGCAATCGGTCGCCAGTCATTGGTCAGCCACTCACAGTGACTCCCAGCAGCCCACTGCAGCCCTGCTGCAGCCTACACCGTCGTCGGCGACTCACGGCAGCCCAGCTACAGGTTGAGCTGTTGCTCAGCATCTTAGCTGTNGCACCATTTAGCACCCCAGTGTCGTTAAATCTAAAATGCTTGGGAAGTGATAATGAGAAAGATACCATTCGAAGCAGCTCCTGGGGACCACACATCTCGCCCACCAAGAAGAACACGTGGCTGTGTCCTGGCCAGTATAAGAGCAGGGTCCTGGCTCGGTCACCTGCTTGCTTCGTGTTTCTGGACAAGTTACTTGACTGCTCTGTTCCTCCCTTTAAGGAACAGACCCCAAGTCATAGAAGGACATCAAATGAATTTAATACATACAAAGTACATAGCACCACACTTAATACATAATAATACCTAAATTCACATACGGTAGGGTTAGTTTCTTAAGGAAAATGGAATTTTCCCACAGAGGGCATTGCAAATACCTACCTCTGGTTCTTCAGGAGTAAGGAGGAGCACCAGGCACCCTCCTTGAGTGGGCGCCAAGCTGCAGGGAGACATGGCCAAGATGCGATGCCACTGGGGGAGGGAAGGGCATGGGCAGAAGTGGTCTGGTCCATGGCATATGTGTTACAAGGCCACTCAACAAAGAAGGGAGAAGTCCTGCAGATGTTACCACTACCAAAACCCATTGTCACTCAATGCAAATGGCCATTTTATAAGACACGATTAAATCACATAATGTAGCTGGGGGTGGTGTGTTATGGAGATGAGGCAGTCACGGGGCATGGCCCGTGCTTCTGTGGGTGTCTGAGTGCCCGCTAGCTGGGAGTGAAGGCTTGACTGTCACTCTGCTTCTCATTACCTCCACACCCCAGGCAAGGAGGGAGCCACTGATCTTGATGGTTAGAAATGCAAGTTGTTTCCTGGCACTTTGAGTCACGAGTGAAAATACTCCCCCTAGGTCACATGATCCCTATCACTACCAGCCCAGGACGCACCCCACACAGGGCCCCTCCAGGAGCTCCCCTTTGCCTGGGCAGCCAGTCAGCGGGACCGACTCTGGGCAGCTTAGTTTTAGGGATTTATGCCGCTGAGTGTGAAAGCCCAGGGTCTGCATTCCTCCTCTCTTCAGAGGGTTCATATTCAGTGGCCCCATTTCTGCAGAGGGCTGAGTTCACCTCCCAACACCATGTGTGTGGGCTTTGGGCACCTAGCTTGGGGCTCCTGTGTGTCAGGTAATCCCCCCTGGGGCTCAGCAGACTGTGACTGAGACTCCTACCCAGTCACATGCTGATTATTTCACCACTCATGTGGCAGGAGCCCGCAGAGCACGTGGGAATTGACTAGGAGAGCAGCGCGTTGCCCCCAGCCTGCAGCCATTACTCGGCTGCGTTCTGGCGCTGTGTTTCCTCGCTGGTGCCTACTTTCCTGCTCCCTCTGAGGAGGTTGCTGCCTACTCAATAGGGAAGGGGAGAAATATTGATATTTAAACTAAAGTATGCCTTTGCGGCTGCAAACTGTAATTGTAGGCTTCAGGGACAAGCAGCATTTTCTTGGGGAGCCTTTAAATAGTGAGAGTACCTGTGAGCTGGAAGAGGTCTTTGTGCAAATGAATAAAGGATGTTGAAAGGGAAGGGTTTCCATGGCTATTAGCCATCCTGTGTAATGACACAAATCACACCTCATGCCTTTCCTCCCTAAACACTTTCACATCCTAATGTATTGACTGTATTGTAGAATTTGTCAGTTGGAGAACAGTGAATTTAAAAATGCATAAATGTATCTAAAGATCACATTTTTCATGAAGAAAAATACATCAATATTGTATAATCCAGCCGAGACAACACCATGTCAGCTTACCCTCCAGACATTTACCATCTCAGGACATTCAGACAAAACTCCACTCAACACGGAGTTTGGGTTCCCGTGTGGATTTTCAGGGTTGCTTAAAAGATTTGATTTATGAGAAACTTGTAAGGCAATTTCTGTAGAGAATGCTGCATCCCCTGAAGGATTACAAAAGTTGTTTTCAATAGAGACAGAAATCGAGACGATGCTTCCAGCCCCTTGGGAGGCCCAGGGTGGGGGTTGGCAGGGTAGGAGCTCTCATCTTTGGGCAACTTGGGTGTTTCAGGGTGACTTTCTGTGAGA
>NW_017731854.1:1060809-1067024 GCF_001890085.2 Hipposideros armiger | reverse complement strand
GTTGCTCAGCATCTTAGCTGTAGAGGGCAGTGTCACTGGCCCTCATATGTGGGATCCGAACCGGGGCCCTCTGGCGTCCCAAGCCAGCTCTTAACCACCGCGCCACTCGGCCGGCCCCACTGTGGTGTTTTAAACCTTTAGCAAAGGAAAGAGAAATGTTGGGGACGCTGTGTCCAGGCTCAGCCTCTGACCGCCATTACGTCTGCTTCTTGGGCTTCTCAAGCCAACATGCAGTGAGGCACCGTCCAGGGCCAGAGCCTGTGCCGTCGGTCCTGGGTCTACAGGTCACTAGGATAACTCACCTCCAGGAGGGTGGTTGGGTGCCGTTGTGTTTGGTAACTCTTTTGCCAGAGGTTTTAAATAGAAATGAACATGGGATCCTACATTCTTCATGACCCTTAATTTGTGTAAAAGTTTCACAAAGAAATTAGTTAATACTTAAATATAAGAGTCTATTGGCAGATAGACTAGAATCATGTTGCTTGGATGTAGCTGAAGAGGTTGAAGACACGCAAACAAAAGAGGCTATGAAGAGCTACATCACAACTGCCTTGGAGTATTTTAAAGGCTGCATGGAAAAATCATAGATACAAAAACAAAAGTTTTCAACACTGGAAAGCTCACACACTGTATTTGTATCTATTAATTCATTTAATCCTCTGAATGACCCAGAGAGGTGCAAATGGTTATCGACTCACTTTTCAGAAGATAAAACTCAAACACAGTCACGTGTCCTGTTCCCCAGTCAGCAGCTGCTGAAGGGAAACTAAGCATATACATCTAACAGAATGTCCCTGCTCATGTCCACTGGGAAAAGAAGTCGTGTTTATTCTGTGTCATGCCAGAGGACACGACACGTTGGGGACAATGGGGAACAAAGGACACCCCCAAAAGTGCAAGCAGATAATGGGAAGGACTGCCTGGTGAAGAAATGAGCCCCCTCCAGCCAGAAGCCCCTCCCATCTCTGTGAATAATCACACACCTGGTGGGGTAGTGGGGAGGCGACTGTGTCAGTTTCCTATGGCTGCTGTAACATCATCACAAACCTGGTGCCTTAAAACAACACAAATTTATTATCTTACAGTTGTGGAGGTCAGAACTCTGACACGGTGTCCCTGGGCTAAGAGTCAAAATTTCGGCAGGGTGGCGTTCACCCTGGAGAGTCAGAGAGCCTGTCTCCTTGCCTCTCTCAGTCTCTGGAGGCTGCCCACATTTCATGCCTCGTGGCACCTTCCTCCATCAAAACCCACAGTGTGCCACCTCTCTGGCATTTTGTCATCATTTCTCTCTCTGACCAACCAGGAACGGTCCTCTGCTTCTAAGAACCCTTAGCATTTCATCTGGCCCCCAGGATACTCCATGCTCTCCTGCCCATCTCAAGGGGTGTTCCACCTCGTCCCCAATAAACGCTAATGAGTTCACCTCTTCATTCTTTGTCCTATTTCTAGGTCCATTTTAAATCCTACCTTCTGTTTGATCCTCTGTCCGGTGCATGGAGAAAAGGCTGACATTAGTGACATACTGTGTGTGGTGCTCACCTTGCCTGGAGATTGTGCTGGGGGGGCAAAGCTCCTTTTACATGTCAGTATCAGGGACTGACTAACATAACATCAGCTCTAGCTTCCTCTAAAAGTGGTAAATGCTTGTATAATTTGGGGTCCAGCGAGGGAATCAGTTTGTTTCAAATGGCAACCTTTTTACACTCATTACAGATCTCAATAACCAATAGAATATTGATGGTATTTACTTAAAATACTACTATCTGCCTTATCTTTAACATTATTTTATTCTTCAAAAACACTGGAAACCTTTCATTGTTCAAGGCAGTAATTTATTTTGATTACTCTAATAATGGCATAAATTGTCTACTTACTCCTGAAAGAACCAGTTTCCTCCCAAAGAGCAGTGAGACTTTGACAAATGGCACCTGGGTCTGGCCAGCGTCCTGCCAGCTCTGCCTCTGACACGAGCTGGTGGTCTGTGACAGAGCTGGGCTTTTGGTCAGAGATGTCAGTAGTCACTCTCTCTCCGTCTTCTCAGGGAGCAGTACACAAACATCTAGTCAGAAAGGTCTGTTGATTATTAAGGCAATGGCTGTGTTTAAACTGTGTTCTAAATCAGTTTTGTCCAAGAGATGAAATAATGGTTCTGGATGTTTCTGCTGAAAGGGAGGGGATGGGATGTACTTTATAACAGCTTATTGATTAATGATGCTCGCCCACATTGGCAGTACTTACCTGCCATCCTGAAAGCCTCAAAGCTCTGAAAACCTAAAGCTGTGTGAAATTTGGCACCAAAACTCATGCGCCAGCAAAACCTGCTCTGAACTAATGGAAATCTATTTTTAGACTTTATTGATTCCACTTCGGGATGTTTCTATATTTCACTGCAGAAATATTAATGTGTTTTATTGCACGGAGCTCTCAGATGCTGCGGGAGTTCTGTGTATGTGGTAATATGCGTTTTTTTATGTTCAGAATTTTCTAATTCCCAAATATATCTGGCTGTGAGAGTTTTGTATAAGGTACTATGTGTGAACTTACAGTTGGTAATAACACTTTCTAATACAAGCTGTACTTACCTGCAAAGTTACATTTACTGTTATCTATATGCTACCAAGAGAAGTGCTCGATATGGTAAAAATAGTTATGTGCTATTTTTAGAAATAAACACTGCCCAACTACACTCTTTCATTTTCAAAAACTTGGACTGACAGCTTTAATACACAGCAGGGAAAATGATCTTTGTTCAGTTGATGGAAACAAGTATATTCATTTAATAGGTGTTGAGTAACCCTTTCCCTGCAAGGCCGTGTGAGGGGTACTGTTGGAAAAATGAAACTATTGGTAACATAGACACTGGAAAAATAATTATTACCTTTCCTGAATTTTTTTACATTAATCTTAACACTGTAACTCTTCCACATATTTCTTTATCAATTCAGTTTTTCCTTGCCTCAGTTTCCCTTTATTGTTAAAGGTGATAATAAAGCTGATTTGGGTTTTGATGCTTTTACTAATGTATTACTGTTATCATTAAGCTTATCTTTTCTTCTATTTCCTGAAGCTTTTGTTATGATTATATAACAGCTTCAAAAACTTCTTTAGAAGTTTAAATTAGGAATTTATCTTGAACTTGAAACTTATGGTCCCAATGTTTATCTGAATTTCTTTGATGTAACATCAGACTGAATTTGTAAGGAGAAGCAGTATCTACAAATACTGCTTGTGTTTCGGATCAAAAGTCCAGCGAAAATAGAGTCTTCATGGGGGATTTAGAAAAGATCTTCCAGGCTGGGTCGGAAAACCATGGGAAATCAGAAGGAAGGAGCCCTGTGTTTGAGCCACTTAGAAACTCTAGGGAGAATGAACTCGGCTCAAAACCTAAGTAAAAGTTCTAGAAAGCAAAACCCAGGAATTAATCTTTTTGAAAACATGGCTATGTGTGTTTGTCAGGAATATTTGTTTCATTTAAGTTTTTTTTAAATTTTAATTTTAATTGTTTTATTATTATCAGTTTCAGGTGTACAAAACAATGCAATAGTTTTCCTCTTCACCCCTTGCAAAGTGACAACCCCCTTCTCCCCATCCACTGCCCTCCCACCCCCGATATCATATATCTATTATAATTCCATTGACTCCATTCCCACACTATACTCCACATACCATATCTATCTATCTATCTATATATATATATATATATTAAATTATAGTTGACATATAATATTATTCAATGGCAGCTTCAGATATACAGTGCAGTGGTCAGGCCTCTACACCGTCTATGAAGTGGTCTCCCTAACGACATGAGTCCATCTGGCCCCCTAAAAAATACTTACAACATTATTGATTATATTCCCCACACTGTCTTTTCTATCCCTGAGGCCATATTGTAGTTGACATATAATATTATTCAATGGCAGCTTCNGTGTGGGGGGGCCTCGTTTAATCAGTTGAAGGCCTTGAGAGAAAACGATTGTCTTTCCTTGAGCAAGAAGGAATACGCCTCCAGATGGCCTTCAGACTTGAGATTGTAACATCCTCTTCCTTTGACCTCCAGTCTACTGCCCCGCCCTGCAGACTTTGGACCCACCAACCTCCACAACTGTGTGAGCCATTTCCTTCAAATGAATCTCTCTGTTGACCAGAAGGCTTACTGGTAAAATGAATATGCAATTAACATGTATTTTGTGTTATATGTAGTCTAGCCTTTATTCTCACACTTAAAGTAAGCTAAAGATCACGTTATTAAGAAGATCATAAGGAAGAGAAAAATATGTTTACAGTATTTGAGAAAATCGGCATATAAGTGGACCTGTGTAGCTCAAACCCGTGTTGTTCAAGGGCCAGCTGTATACACACACACTTATGTAGGTACCATATGGTTAAGTCTTGCTTTTTATACAGTCTAAAAATCTCTTTTATTGGGGTGTGTAGCCCCTTCTGTTTAGAGTGATCATAGATGTGGCTGGGTTTCAGTGGACCATTTTGCTGTGCGGTTTCTATTTATCCTGTATTTTTTCCCCCTTAGTCTTCCTTTTCTTCCTTCTTTTGGATTGAGTTGGATTGAGGGGTTTTTTGGTTTGTTTTTGTTTCTTTTTGTATTATTTCCATTTCAAGGTACAGTAAAAATATGGTAGAAAAGATAAAAAGTGGCCCACCTGTCCAGGGCACTGAGCGTGACTGGACCCTGCAGGCCTGAGAGCTGCTCGGGGTGAATGGGTGTGACGGCCTGGGCATGACTGTGCACAACTGGGGATCTTACACTCAATGTACAAAAATAGTTTCTTTCTGCAATAATAAATTAACCTTAGCTTTGTAACTTTCATACTTATAAACTTTAATTTTTTAAAAAATTTTCAACTCTTGTAATAACACATAGTTTAAAACACATTGTACAGCTGTAAAAAACATTTTCTTTATATCCTTATTTTATAAGATTTTGTCTATTTAATTTTTTTTTTTTTACTTTTTAAATTCTTTTCTGTTGAAAACTAAGATACACACACATTCGCAGGGTCAATAGTATCACTGTCTCCAGCTCCACATCTGTCCCACGGGGAGGCCTCAGGGGCAGTGACACGCATGGCGCCGTCATCTCCCATGACAGCAGTGCCCTCTGGGACACCTCCAGAAGGACAGGCCTGAGGGTCTTTCTGAGGAGGCGTCACTCTTTTCAGATAATGTCCATGGCAGTTTGCTTGGTTTGTCTCTTTTTTCATCATAGATTTGCTTGTAAGCAGATAACACTCCATGAACAGCCCTCTCTAGTAACGAAAAACTCTCAGTGTTGGGTCACATTTTCAGACTTTTTAAGGAGCTTGTTGAGGTCTACAAAGCGCCTCCTAAACCCTTGATTGCATTTTCTCGGGGGTTCTTGTTTCTCTTGTCCTGCAGTTTCCTTTCCTCCTGCCCCCATTCCAGCACCTTCTTGTTAGCCGTCTCCTCAGGAACCCCTCTAACAGCTCCCCAGTGTTGTCCTCATCCACACACAGCTTAACGTGTTTGCCATTACAGACACAGCCCTGTTGATTTTTACAGTGTGCTGCCCTATTGCGACAGCAATGACATCAGCAGGTGATGGGCAGTTTTCAGCTCCATGATAAGCTTATGGGCCATTGTCGTATATGCGGTCCATTGTTGACCTAAATGCCATTATGCAGCACATGACTGTACCTGTGCTGGAGATGCAAGGGTGACCTGCTTGGGTCTTCAGAGCTTTCTCTCTCCCTCTGGTCTCTTCTCTCTTCCTCTGTGCTGAGGACTCTGGCTGCCCTGACCATCTCACACTCCCAAGTCCATCTTCTCAGTGAAGGGACACCACTGGGGATGGTCTGGCTCCCCCTCCTGCACTGAAGCCTGGGAACTTGCTCTGCGGTTGCTGGGTGACCATGCTCGGTTGTGTTTCTTCGTTTCATAGATTGCTGTACTCTGCTGCTGCCTGGTGTCCAACATCTGAAAGCTATCGCTTTATATGTTTCATCTGGTTTAATTGTTTCCAGTAGGAAGTTTAGTCCAGTCCAAAGGGACTCCATCTTGATCACAAATGAAAGCCAGTAATTCATTTAATGTAGAACATAATGCATGTATTCCCATAATTTGATCTGTGATTTAGAATAGACCAGTGTCCACAAATGATAACCAGTTAGTTCCACCCTCTACCAAGACCTTATCTGCAGGCATCTCAGGTACCTTCAGGTGACTTCTTTTTCGCCTAC
>NW_017731854.1:1054965-1056575 GCF_001890085.2 Hipposideros armiger | reverse complement strand
GCCAAGGTTTCTGAGAGAGGGTGGGTTGGGTTATTATCTATGCAGTTGTTTGCTTTCCATCGGAGAAAAAAGAAAAAAAAAGGAAAGAAAGAAAAGTCCCACCGCCATTTCAAGATGAGGCTTTTGCCTCAGACGCTCCAGCCGAGCTCCTGCTGCGCTCCAGGAGGGGCCGCAGGGGCGCAGGGACTGAGCTCACCCTGTCGCTGCAACGCTCTCTGCTCTGTCTCTGTTCCTGCAGCTCCGCAGCCTCGGGTGCGGACCGCACCCCTGCATGCACATCTCCTTTCTCTCTTCCCCTACTCGCCTGGCCTGAGGCGTGTGCCTCAGGCTGCAAACTGTCGCGCTCCTGCTGCTCTCTAGGCGGGCCGCGAGGCGCAGGGAGCGAGCCCGGGAACACTCTTCATCGGCTCTCTGAGGCCCTGCATCTCAGCAGCTGCGGATGCGGGCTGCACCTCCACGTGTCTTGCTTCCCTCTTCCCCCACTCACCCGGTCTGCCCACCTTTAAGTACTTGGTGTGGGAGTCTCTTCTCTGCTCTGTGTGATGGGTAGAGGTTTGTTTGCTGAGTTACAGCAGTTCAAATGCGGCAATTTCCAGGAGAGAACTCAGGGAGCCCTCTTCACAACCACCATTTTCCTCAGCAAGCCTCATTTAAGTTTTTAATTAGAAATAAATATTTGTCATTTCAATAGCTGTATCGGCCTATTGAAATTCAGAAAACAGAGATCTTGGGCCCATCAAATGGCTCAGTTGGTTAAGAGCTCGCTCAAGAGTGTGAGCTCTGAGCAACAGGGTCGCTGGTTTGATTCCCAGCCTGAGCTGAGCTGCCACTGAGCTCAGCTAAAAAAAGAAAACAAGATATCAACAAAGTTAAGACAGTGATGATGTCATGTTCTGCCACCCAGATGTGACACTGTCACCCCCAGTGGATGCCACCCAATCTTTCTCTTTGTACCTGTGCACCTGTCATTACAATTTTACCATAATGCAGTCCTACTGGAAATGATATTTTTAAGAGAACAAAGTATACCTTATTATATCAAAAATTTTATGCTATGCAATATCAAATTTCCTTAATTGCCTGAAAAATATCCTCTACAGTTGTTTTTCCCAAATCTATGACTATGCTTTGAATTTGGTGGTGATGGTTCTTACGTCTCTTTCACTTTGGTACTGTATGCATCCTACCCCCTCTCTTTACTCATGACACAAACTTAACAAATAAAATTTCACAAGCTAGGTGTCCTGAAGAAAATAATTTAGCCTTCCAGATTTGCCTGGTCACATCCCTGTTGTCTTTTCTGTTTAATCCTCCAGCTCCTGCAGTTTCTACATATTAGCAGCTAGATCTAAAAACATGATAAATTCGTGCAAAATATGATTTGTCAGTATTGCTCTGTTATGTTGTGTACTTTGTATTGTATCATATCCAGAGGTAGGACATCTGGTTGACCAACGGTTAGTGACAGGAAATTGACATCTGAATTAGGATGGTGACAACATGACCCTTCCTTGTAGAGCTAGGGTTTCTCCCCTTGCTCCTTAAAACTAGTCTATGTGGGGTTATAGCAACATGCAAATACCCCGTTGCCCATGATCATGTGGTGCCTT
>NW_017731854.1:1049279-1051495 GCF_001890085.2 Hipposideros armiger | reverse complement strand
TATTTATTTCTCAGGAAGCAAAGCATGAATCCATCATGTGAAAGGCAAGCACTGTTCAGCTAATCTGTGATATAACAAACGGACAGTAAAAACTAATGCATTGCTGGAAGGTTCTGCTCATGCCCATTTTCTGGAAGAAGCACTTGACTCACACTTTACGATAACATCAAAACCATTCCTGAAAGTGGACGTGGAATGGGTAAGAGTTGAAACTAGACTTTCTTCTCTTGCATTATACATGAGCAGTTTGCCAGATTGCCAAGTAACTGTCCAGAGGCCCAGTTTTCAATACATGGATGAGCTGATGTGGCCAAAGAGAAGATGGTGAAAGGCGGACTTCACCTTCCATTAGCCTTGACTCATCACAGTGAATTTAAAATGTTACCAAAAATAGATCTCTTTTTATAAGTGACCTACATGCCTGGATTTAAACATTTGCATGTCCAAGTGCCTTGATGGAGGGCATTTTGCTTGCCTAAAAAGATCTGTCTCGAGAGGGAAGAATGCTCAATAAGGACCCAAGGCAACGTTGGGACCTGGTGATGTCATGAGGGGGGAGCCACTTGAGAGCAGTGACCTTGCACTTCTCCTGCACTTAGACAGCCATTAACAATGAAGACAAATGATGAGGTAATTTGTATTAATGGGCATACTGGTTAAGTTTGTTTCAACCAAAGAGCTGCCTTCCTAAATCTTTACAGTAGAGGGATTGCTGTATATTGAAATATGTTTTGTATCTACCTCAATCATTCACTCAACAGTGTTGAGTCACAGGGGAATAAACGATATACATGTTAAGCTGAGATATCCCTGAGTTACAATCTTGGCTCTATCACTTTATTATGGTATAAAGCTGGAAGTTCCCCAACTTCCTAGAACTGAGGTTTTGGTATTTATGACACGGGGTTAATCCCCACATCACGAGTTGTGCTAAGGAGCNCTCTGGCATTCTCTTCTCTGTGTGTGTCAGTGATGACATGTGCTCCCAGTGACTACAAGGTTCCCAGGTCCTTAAGATGTGACTCCATTAGCCTTTGAATGCTTCTTTTTTTAATGGCACAAGATCCCAAGATCCCCTTGGACCTTCCTTTGTTCCTGGTCCCACCGTTTCTCCAAGGAGCCAGTGATTTGTTCATCAGTAACTGAAGGAGGTTAGAATTAGACTCCCTTGAGTTTTGGTTAGATAGCAATTTTAATGCTAAATCAATAGAAAGTTAAAAGCCATTTCTGTCAATTTCTATTGATTAAAGAGACCTCAAGTTTAAAAGGCTAAATAATCATTGAAATAAACAGTACATCATTCAGGGTAATCTCTTCACATTTATACATGGAAAATTTAGGACAAAAATCAATCAAGTGAATTTTTAGGATTTTTTTTTCAGGATTATAAAAAGTTGCTTAAGTAAACGTTAGACATGCAGCCAGATCTGATTTAAGCTCAGATCTAGACTTCCTCTCACTGGGAAACGGAACGTAGGCTCCCACAACTGTGTGTCTGAGCCCATCTGTCACTAACAACATTCCCAGAATATTTCGATTGATTTAATGAGAGTCAACTGGGTGATGGAACAGCCAGCTGGACGCGGGGCACACAAGAGCTATTCTCTGCAAGAAGGAATTGGCCACCAGGAGTGAGTCAGCTGAGCAGTCCCTTGTCCCACAAGCTCCCCAATCCTGGCAGCAGATCCCATGTCGTATTTGGGACATACTTGCACTAGAAAATGTGTTGTTTGTCTGAAATTCAAATGTAACGAGGCATCCTGTATTGAGCCTGGCAACCCTCCTCTCAGTCATTCCTTCCTGGGAGGGGGCGGTCGGTCTCCCAGAGCTGCCCCTTAGCTCACCTGACCACAGCTCGCCTCCTTGCTGGAACTTTCACCTGTCTGCTGCTTAAGGCTCCAACACTCACCTATAGTCCCTGCAGGACTTCAGTTTGAGTTGGGGGCTTAGGATTTTGGTGTTCATCCCCTACCTTTCCTTCTCACCACATGAGCTGATTAGCTAGCTTCTGATACTGTGTCCCTAAACGGCTGACCCAAACACCACGAACCTTGCTCCCATTCCAGGGTTCAGATAACCCACTGCCTCACGCCACTCAGTTCTGCCCATACCTTTGGCTCTGACCTTCCCCAAGCAGATGTGCACTTCTAATGCCCAAACCCACAACCAGGCCATTAGATGACCTTTACATGTGAAAAGAATTCCATCCTGGCATC
>NW_017731854.1:1043367-1045954 GCF_001890085.2 Hipposideros armiger | reverse complement strand
CTGTCTCCACTTGAAAGAGCCTCTGGAAGAAAGTGTGTGTGTTCTTGGAAATTCAGTTCCCCTGATTCTTTTCTCTGATGAGGAGGCTGCTTCTATGTTTGGGTATTGACGCTTTTGTTTAGCACACTGTAGAAAACCCTCTGAAGATGCTTATACAGGAATCAACAGCATAGAGTGTGTAATGAAGAATTCAACCCCAAATTAAAATTTTATGGGATCCATACCAAATGAATGCCCCAGACCAGCAAGTCCTACCAGGAAGAAGTCAATATCTGACTCTGACATTTTATATTTTAAGCTAGATTCCTAGGGATTTAGTACATGTGTTGACAAGTTACTATGACACCACAATGTATGAGTAATGTATTTGTCAAGATGGGAGGGCTTGCTGTCGTAACCAACAACTCAAAATTCAAACGGCTTGCAACAAATATATTTTTTTGTCATTCACAGGAGGTCTGTGACTATTTTGCTGATGCCACATGGGCACTCAGGCTAACAGTTTCCACTGCTACCTTAACTCAGACTTCCGGATATGGCGTGATGGGGGGACAGAGCATAGAATATCGGTCAGCAGGGGTTTTTTTGTTTTTGTTTTTGTTTTTGTTTTCATTGGGAAACAGTGTGTTTTTCCAGGACCCATCAGCTCCAAGTCAAGTAATTGTCTTCAATCTAGTTGTGGAGAGCGCACCTCCTTCTCCCATGTGGAAATCGAACCGGCAACCTTGGTGTTATGAGCCTGCACTCTACCACTTGAGCTTACCAGCCGCCCAAGTCACCAGGTTTTAACTACACCCATTTGGAAGGGATACATTTCTTCAGTTCATATTTCATTAATTAAAGTAAGCCACAGGCCACCCCTAATGTCAAGGGTGGAAGTACCTGGGGAAAGGAGAGAGCCAGTGGTGAATGGCACCTACTAATGCCACCCTTTTGTTTACTTATCTTCTCTCCACAAAAGTACCCCAAGTCCCATTAGAATATTATCAGGCTGTCAAGGACACGTGGTAATGTCTTCATTGGGTATGAGTACAGCTCCTTTGCATCCAGAGACCACTGAGCTAAAAAAGCAGATTTCTGCCCCATTGAGCCACCAGAGGTGAAACGGGTAGATCTCTGCAGCATGCACTTCTCTTTGGAGAAGGGGACAGTGGGACACATAGCCACTGGTCCAGAGCAACTCGGAAACTCCAGAGTCCCTGAGCCGTGAAGGGAGAGTATATCTTGATTCCTCGAGAAGAATCCTCAGTTCCACTCTTCAAAAAAGACCCTTTGTGTTTCCATATTCATTTCCTTCAGCTTGGAGAGTCTTCCTTTTCCATGTCCTTCCTCATCTCCATGAAAAGAAGGTGCTGGGGATGAGGTCCCTCAGAGGGGAGGGAGGGAAAGGAGGGGCTGTGAAGACTTCTCAGCCTTGTTCTGCCTACTTGTGTTGGAAGGGCCACAACGGTTATGTTTTACCCACTGCTCTGATTTTAATCCAATTGAAAAAACTACCGGGTGCCACCCTCTACTTCCGGTCTTTTTCCTGAAGCATTTTGAGAGGTTGACAAGTTTTACTAGGCAACTGAACCTGGAAGACTTCCTTAATCTTATCTGTTACTGTTTGGGGTCAAGAACGTCACTGCCTGCCTTGCCAGGCTCTGAGTTCTGGGATGCTCCCTATTCCTTTTTACTTCTGCTCACACACTGGTTAGTCCTTTCCTCAGCTCACCTTCACCTTTTAACACTTTGCCCAACTCAAAGCTGACAGCAGTCAATGCACACTACTAATATTATGTATGTTAATGTCTAGAGCTACAGATCCGTTAGGGACACAGTTCCTTAGGTTCACTAGGTACACCTTCCTCCTAATTTTTCTCTGGTGAGGATTTCAACAAATGCTTCATCAAAGCGTAATAAGGGGAGCCTTTTCAAAAAGCTCTCACATCAGTATCCTAACTGCCTGCCACCTAATTGTCATGTTAATGCCACATAAGCATGCTTTGGTGACAGCTGTACTCCTCTTCCACGTGACAGTTCCTCTATTTGTCAGGACAGATTCAAAAATGTTATGTAACAAACAAGACCTGAATCTCAGTGGGTGTAAGCAGCAATCGTTAATTTCTTGACTATGCCTTGTGTTTCATGGAGGTTGTGAAGAGCTTCCAGGTGGAAAGAGCGCTGCTCACCAGGGGTCCAGGTCGATGGGGTGCATCTGCTCCTAGGGCCCCTACTCCCAATAATGAGGCCACATGGTTCACGGTGGTGTAGAGAGATGAGACGTGCGCCCTGGAACAAAGGTGCTCCTACCCAGAAGTTCCAGATGTTTTCTTGGCTGAAAGAAGGTGCATAGAGATCTCTAACGTCAAGGGTGTCTGTGCCCAGCAGGAAGGGATCTTGGGAATACCGAGCATTGTCCCGCAAGCAGTGGAGGGGGAAGGACCTCTGAGAAGTGACCTGAGAAATAAAGCAGAGAACTTGATTTTTTTTTTTAAGATTTTTATTGGAGAATTGGGGGAAGGGGAACAGATAAGTTGTTGTCCTTTTATTCTTCATTCTAGTTCTGGAGGATGTTGCTTTACTGGCCCAAGTTGGCACCATCATT
>NW_017731854.1:1028499-1043150 GCF_001890085.2 Hipposideros armiger | reverse complement strand
GGCCGGCCTGAGAACTTGATTTTTAACCGTCCTGCTCCACTTTGCTTTTGGATCCATCGGGCCACAGATTTATTTCTGAAGCACAGACCCAGCATACACTGCTGAGCTCAGCCCCACCTAACACCACTGGCTCCCAGCACAAGTCCCGTCAGTACTGGAACTTGGAGTGAGAAACACGCAGCTCATGACACAGCAGCCAGAGGCATCGGGGGTGGGAGCAGCTCAGCTATCTGATAGGTCCACAGGCTCGGCCTGTGCTTATCCTAACCACAGCAGAACTAGGCCTCTGTGTGTGTGGCTTGTATGGTTATTTACATGCATATGGAAATGTTGGGGGGAGTGTGTCACAAAAGGACATGGTCTGCAGCCACCGTTTCCCTTGGTCAGAAATACCCAGTTCTTATTATGTCTTTGCTCCCCAAATGTGACCCAAACATCATATTTCGCGAGGAGGGCAGACGTGTGTACTTGAAATGGACTTCTCTGTCAGTACTTAGCCTTCAACCTCATAGTGCCCATCAAGAAGTGTTTTTACTGCTGGAAACCTGAAACCACATTCTTTGTTGATTCTCGCATGATGGTTTGTTGCTCTTCTAACTGCTACATCCCAAGCAGGTGTCTCAATCTAAGCTTGTTTTTCAATAGCTCGAAAAATTTAAAGGATAGCTTTAAATGTTTATCACAGAGTCCATGTCACATTGCTAGGTCTGTATGTTTTCCCCAAAGTTGGGATGCTGTGGATAAACAAAAGTTTATGTGTATGACCCTTTATAGCAAGCCATAAAGGCCCAAATCTTTGTAAAGCCAGATTATATACCCACAAACTAGTCTCTTCTGTACTTTAAGCTCTTTTCTTACTAATGTTCTTTTGAGGATGAATGAATTGCCTCATTGGAACTGTCTGTCTCCCTTCATTCCCAGAAGGCACCAGGGTGTCTTTGGAACAGAAATGCAAGTCAGCTGGGAAGCCCAGAGGCTCTGTAGATGAGGAGAGTGAAGACGGGTTTGAGGAGCAGCCAGGCTGGGCAGCCACGTGGACCAACCTTAGTAAGATGTGTGCAGGGCCCAAGGGCAGCCTGGGCTTTGTGTCAAGTCTGCGTGGGCAGCAGAGAAGCGGGGGCAGGGTTGGGGGTCACATGAGCTGTGGAAATGTGTTCATTGAGTCAGTCACTCAACCAGTCAACAAATATCTCATGAGGATGCCAGGTTCTAGGCCGCATCCCGGGTGCTGGGGCTGCAGCACTGAGAAAGACACACAGGCTTTTCTCCCCCCAATTCTCATTCTAGTGGAGAGAAGGTTAACAAAGAAATGCACTCAGCTTAATTGACATGGGTATTTTAAGGTAGGTGGTCATGTGGCAAAGCTGCGAGCCCTCCTACTACCCATTGCCTTTTTTGCCAGGTGCACACCTGGCCCCCATCTTAGTCTTAATGAGACAGGTGTGGCCGTGAGGCTGAGTTCCAGCCAATGGGTGTGAGGGAAATGGTGGGCATCATTTCCAGGCTAAATCCCTTCCCACCCACCATCTGCCATATTCTCTCCCTTTTCAGGGCTCAGCGCATCTGTCCCAGAGTCCTGGAGTGAGGCAGACCTCAAGATGAAGGGACCTGGGCCTCTAAGTGAGGATGCGGAAGGACTGTCAGCTGGGGGCCACGATGAGTTTTCTGGAACCAGACTTCCAATGAGGTGCTCTCACCGGATACCTGGTGACCTGTTGATCCCAGAGAACCCACGGCCTTGGGTCCGATGTCCCAGTGTATCCCACTCCTTTCAGGGGACAGCACTGTGTGTGCATGGGGTGGGGGTTGGGGGCTGGGGGTTCCATCCATTCTCAGGATGAGACAGAGCACTTAGGGACCCTGGAGGTGGAGGGCCCGCTGGAGTACCCCTGCTTCAGGGAATTCTCGCCAGCCCACCCAGACCTTCTAAGCCCAGGAAGCCTCTCAATGCCCCAGGGTTCAAGCACAGCTAACCCTGCCTTCTTACAACATACACATTGTTATTTACAGTTTTTTAAAAGCGTAAGAGCTGCACAGATATGTCAGCAACAATGTCCTCCTTGAACTTAATGCACTTATTTGAGAAATTAAAATATGTAAGATTCAAATCTAATTCCACTTAACCTGCTCCGTTAAGGTGAAATATCTAATTCACAGCCTTGTGAATTGAAATACAAAATGAAATATTTTTTATGGCGTTTCAAAACGTATACACACGTATATTTGTAGACATTACTTGTAGTATGCCTGGTGTTAGAGAATAAGCACTTGAAACGTTTCTCATTTATATATCAGTAAACATCAGGGGCTATTGACCACGTTAGCCATAGTACCTGTTCTATCATTTCAATTAATCACTGAATAAAATGTTTTCAAAAAAATTTTCAAAGTTGAGCAGCAATTGTAAAAATACAGATAAACAATAAGCCAAAACAAGTAAAAACAAAGGCCGTGCATTGAAACAGTGAAAGAGCTGAATAGATGACAAAGTCATGGTTAAAGCTGCGAAGCTCACAGCTTAAAACACAAGGGCCGCTCTGATTTTGACTAGAGCTTTGCTTCTTTATACTTTTGGAAATAGTGATATAAATATATCTCGAGTCATCATGAATTTTATCTGTTTTACTTTTAAAAGATTCTATTGCCTGTATTCGTAGATTATGAAGGCGTGAGAGCCAGTGCTTCCCTTCATTTAGAACTTTTATGCTGATGGAGAACAGAATCCTCGTGTTATTAGCAGATTTGTTTCTCTGGCAGAATCCTTAATGGGAAATGGAGAATGCCATAGATGGTACCGAAGACTCACACAGAGACCCAGAAAGCCTTCACGTGTCCTCCATTTCCAACGATTTTAGTACCTTTGCAAAACTTAAAACAACACAGTTATTTGAAATGCTGTGCTGTGTTATTTTGGCTAAAAAGGTATTTATGAGAGTCATGGGGGGGAGGGGCGGGAAGTGGTGTCAACGTATATTATTTAAATTCCTTTCACAGGGCCAGCCGAGTGGCGCGATGGTTAAGAACTGGCTTGGGACCCCAGAGGGCCCCGGTTTGGATCCTACATATGAGGGCCAGTGACACTGCCCTCTACAGCTAAGATGCTGAACAACAGCTCAACCTGGAGCTGGGCTGCTATGAGTTGCCAGCGACGGCGTAGGCTGCAGTCCCTGTTGCAGTGGGTTGCCATGGGCTACCGTGTGTAGCCAACAGCCACAGTGAGCGGCCAGTAGCCACCGTGAGTGGCCATCCAGAAGCCGGTGACTGATCTGCCTCATCCGGGAAGAGCGAAATGATGGTGCCAACTTGGGACAGTGAAGCAACATCTTCCACAACTAGACTGAAGAACAAAATGGCAGCAACTTGTCTGTTCCCCTTCCCCCAATTCCCCAATAAAAATCTTTAAAAATAAATACATAAATTCCTTTCACATTTGAAGTCTTAAGGCCCTATTGTTTTCTTGCACCCTAGGCTTATAAAAATCCCCCATTACACAGTTCCTCCAATTCTATTGAGATGTGTGGGGGGGTTTTGTTTTTTTTGAAAAGTTTTATTGGGGAATTGGGGGAGGGGAACAGCGTTGGGGAATCGGGGAAGGGAAACAGACAAGTTACTGTCCTTTTGTTCTTCAGTCTAGTTGTGGAGGGCGTCGCTTCACTGGCCCATGTTGGTAATATCATCGCGCTCTTCCCGGGCGAGGCAGTCGCTCACCGGCCATTGAAGGGCTGCTCATGGCGGCTCACAGCAGCTCACGCTGGCTGCCAACCACTGACGGTAGCTCATGGCAGCCTACTGCAGCAGGGGCTGCAGCCTATGCCGTCGCCAGCGACTCATGGCAGCCCAGCTCCAGGTTGAGCTGTTGTTCACCATCTTAGCTGTAGAGGGCGCAGCGTCACTGGCCCTCATGTGGGATCCAAACCAGGGCCCTGCTGCTCAGAGCTGGTGTCGCAAGCCAACTCTTAACCAATGCGCCACTTGGCTGGCCCAGATGTGTGGTTTTACGTTTATGTTTTAGCCTTTCTAAAGTTGAGAAACATCTGCCATAAAGGAAGGAATCAGTTGTGACTCCGTGGGACAGGTCCTTCTCTGTCCAGTGAAAACAGCCACCAAGGTAAGGTTCTTTCACTTGATTATCATCATGTCTGAGTCATCTTCACTGGTGCTCCACAAGGAGTCAACTTGTAGAGTTTTGATTACTTTGTTTTTGATGAAAGTCCTTCCGTGAGGTGACATAATGCACCATTGAAACAAAACATTGGCCTGCACCATGTCACCAGCCGTGCAATGTGAGGTGGCAGACACTGCCAAGGTGTTTGGGTGAGACCATAGAAAGGTCACAGTTGCATAGAGTTGGTGCTGTAAGTGTCATCATTCTGGCCTTCCAGCTTTCCAGCTCTGCCAGAACACTTGTTCTGTATGATATTGGAAAACAATTATCCGAGACTGTAGCTGTGATGCCCCCGAGGCCTGGAAGGGGTTCTGCTCAGCTTCAGTTCCCTGGCCATGGTTGTTACAAATAGTAGAACTGCCATCTGGACCGCTCCTCGTAGGGCCAAGGTGGGCAGTCCATGCAACCGCTAATCCATCCCGTTCTATCTGCGCTAATGCTCCTTCTGAATGGGAAGGTCAACACAGACACCTAGAGAGAAGGGTGGGGTGTATTCATCCCTAACTCCAGGACCCTGGGGGCCAGGACTGAGGCCAGTGCTACAGCTGGCCTCGCCCTATAACTTGGGGTCCTGTTGGCAGTACCCCTGATGAAACACCGCGTGAGACAAGTTGAGCAAACTTGGTCCCAAACATTGCCAAACATTGTTGTGGTGTGGAAATGATGGGTGGATTTTATTGTTGACTGTTGTCCGCCAGTGTCCTGTTCCTTCATATCTTGTGAGCACGGCCCTGACTGCCCTGTGTTCTCAGCCATCTTGACAAGGGTGTTTCCGTAGTGAGCAACCTTGGGTGACAGAGATGGTGTCTCTCTTTTTCTCTGGAGCAAAGGGCAGATCTACTTACTTCCCAGCAGGGAAAACTTAGGTTTTGAAGGTGAGGATTCCTCTCCTATAAAGTCACCCACTGCGTGTGCTGGGGTCATCTGGCTCTCTTGGTGTGACCTTGTGGGACTGGGGCTCAGGAAACTATCACAGAATGCTACAACTCTGGCTCCAGCCATGAGTAATAAGCTGTCTCTCACCTCTGACCCAGGAGTCTCGTGTGTTCTGTCAGCATCCATGAAAAAACAGAAGGTTAACATGTTAGTCTGCAAGTATGGTAAAGCCTCAGACCCTTCACGGTTCTTGACGTAAGAGGAGTTGTTTAACTTTTAGCAGTATGGTGGTCAGTGAAAGAAAAATGAAACTGAGTTTAGCTTGACGAAATGTGTACAAAATTTTCTCTGCTATTCTTTGATATCCCTTTGAAAACTATACTGTCAATTCTAAGGATAATAAGGAGGTCAGAATTTCAAACACCAGATATGAAAACAATGTCTATGACACCCTTTATAACTGCTCATGGCCAAAAGAGATTCAGAAAAACTCTGATTATAGAAACGAGGCAAGAGGAGATAATTGTATCCAAAAGTGTGTTACTAATTGTTAGACAGATTTTTAAGTATGTTTAATATAAATTTTTTTTTCCTCCAAAAGTTTCATTACCTTGACAGTATATCTAATAGTTGATAAAATTTTGGACTTGAAAGAATTTAGTTCTTTGTCCCAAAGACAATATATTGCATCCACAAAAACAATACTGTTATAACTTTAGTTAGACTCTTCAAATTATCAGAGAGAAAGAAAAATGAGAGACAGAGAACATATGGATGTGCCTGAAAAAAATAACAAAGGGGATTGGTTTAGATCAGAATGAAGTTTGGAAAGTGAGGAAATTCTTATTTTTCTTGTTTGCATATTTCCATTTTCTACCTTATAACACCAAGGATTTTTTCAAGTAATTTGTTTTATAGTTTTTGGAACCAGGATCACCCTTTATTTCCACTTCTCTTTTTACTGTGTATGTATTTGAAGTGATAAAGGAACAGCCCCATCATCCTTAAGCTGCTTAAACTAGTTTTTCAAAACCTAAGTAGGCACTACCCCAAGGAGGGACTGGACTTTTTCTCACTCTTCCGGAGTAAATAGCACGTGTAACATAATTGCAACACTTTTCTGTCTCTCTAGTAACCCCTACCCATGTCTTCAGTGGCAGTAAGCTACTTCCCTGAAATAACCTTTCAATTAAGATGTCCCATGTTGAAACGGAAGTAAACTGTATGTCAGTAATATCGATATTGATAAATGTTCCTGGCTGTCCTTGTTACGGGTAACCATCAAAGCTCATTCCCTGTGCTGTTTTGTTGTTCTGAGGAACTATACTTTTATCAACACTTGTCACATTGTACTCATACTGTTTTTTGTTGTTGCCATTTCAAAGGTCAGAGAGCATTTTGTTCATCCATGTATTTTTTACTTCCTTGCATCGTGCCCATAAATGTGTATTTAACCATTGGTAGAAAACCAATCAAAGGAAAATACACAGTACTGCTAATTCTAACTACTTGCCGTAATTATATTCTATAAACTCACCACAAACACTGAATTAGCGAAAACTGAACCACTGCTTCTAGGGTTAGGTTCCTGTGAGGCTCTGGTCAGAAACTTTTTGTTAACCAATCAGTAAATAATCTTGTATCTAAACAGATAGTGTGGGTCTGTTTTAAGACATCTTATTAAAAATATATTGTTCATTCATTGACATTAAACTATGGCCACAGCCTCACAGCTCAGGCCTGAAGGAAGCTTATCTAATACCTATATTTCCTGCATAAGGCATGTCGCAGCCTCTGGCTCTTAGGAACATCAGACAGCACTTCCATACTATGCGTGGGGACCATTTTAAAGAGAGAAATTACCAACAAAAGGCACAAAAGTTTAATGTTTAAAAAAGGCCACCTGTTTGCTGTATGCAGGCTGAAACACCTTGCTTACCTGAGCTGGGACCCTGCATGTGGGGGACTCAGATATCTGCCTCTCTGCAGGTGGCTGCAAATGATGTGAAAGCATCAGGGCTGTGGGTCTGGTGGTGACACATTATAACGAGTAGCAAAGTTTGCGGATATGGATGCCGTGTTATCCAGTACATTCATTAAAATCTTAACACGTACCTTGCTGGCTCTGTTTCCTCCGTTATGATTATCTAGCTCCACAGATGATGACTGCGTTTCTCTGCAGACAGCTTGCCTCTTTTTTTCCTTTTTCTTTTGCTGTGAAGTAAATGTGTGTCTAAAGCATATTAGTTTCTCTCTACCTGCATAAACAGGGGTCACCCTTTATTTCCAAGAGGACAGGTATCTATGCAGACACAATGCATCATCTCCCAAAGTTTACACTATGAAGTACGTTTTTTTCTGGTTCAAAAACAGGCAATTTCATATCATTCAAGCTAATAATTAGAATGAGATATAAGCAGGCATAACAGAGCAGCTAGGAAATAGAGGTGCGGTTCCCCGTGGCTGGCCCTTGATGGCCAGGTATCCACAGAGGTGGCTTTAAGGAAAGAGTTTTGAGTGGAAAAGGGGTGTCTTTGTATAGTTATAAGTCAGGGTCACTATTGTATCATTGAATCTTTGTTGGATTGAAGCCAAAGTTTTGGCTACCATAACTGGATTGTTGGCAGACAGTGAACCACCTGAGTGGTGTCTGAAAACAACTCTCTTGATAACTGTGATGAAATGGTAACCATGCACCTTGTAATAGGATGCCTTGGCCCTAGGGGAGCCAGTTTGGAAACAGATGACACATGTCCAAAGATGGTTTCATTTACTACAAAAATCTTCATACACCTACACTTGTAACCCCAGTGGGAAATCATCACCAACATTGAACCAATGCCTCATATGGTTAAGGCATCATTTTAGGCTCTGGGGAGGATTCTAAGACCTAAGTACAGTTCTTTAGGACTTTAGGTTCTGGTTGGATGCAACATATGTAACAAAAAAGAGATCAATGTACTTTATTTTATTTTTGTTATTTTTCAGTTACAGTTGACATTCACTATTATTTTATACCAGTTTCAGGTGAACAGCATACTGGTTAGACATTTATATAACTTATGAAATGATCAGCCCAATAAGTCTAGTCCCCACCTGGCACTATACATAGTTATTACAATATTATTGATGATATTCCCTGTGCTGCTGTACTTTACATCCTCATGACTTTTTTGTAACTACTAATTTGACCTTCTTAACCCCTTCACCCTTTTCACCCAGCCCCCCAATCTCCCTCCCATCTGGCAACCATCAGTTTGTTCTCTGTATCTATGAATCTGTTTCTGTTTCGTGTGTTCATTTATTTTGCTTTTTGATTTCACAAATAAGTGAGATCATATAGTATTTGTATTTCTCTATCTGACTTATTTCACTTAGCATAATACTCTATAGGTCCGTCATGTTGTTGCAAATGGTAAGATTTCATTTTATGGCTGAGTAGTATTCCATTGTGTGTATATATACCACATCTTCTTTATCCAATTGTCTATTTATTGATGGGTACTTAGTTTGCGTCTATATCTTGGCTATTGTAAATAATGCTGTGGTGAACATAGGGGTGCATATATCTTATCAAGTTAGTGTTTTAGATTTCTTCAAATAAATACCCAGAAGGGGAATCGCTGGATCATAAGGTAGTTCTACTTTTAATTTTTTGAGGCCCCTCCATACTGTTTTCCATGGTGGCTGCGCCAATTTGCAATCCCACCAACAGTGCATTTTCTAGTATTTTAGATTAGGATATAAGAGAAGAATTTATTATTGTCCTTATTACTTAATATCACATTACATAAAATAAAAGGCAGCCTTTTGCTGTGGAATGCAGGTATGTGGTTCAGCTGTAGTGGTTGCCACACTGCAGGGACCGCTGTGGTGTTCTTCTCCTACAAAGACCATCTGCAGGGCTGACCACCAGGCGGGAAGAACTGGGTTGGGCATCCAAGATGTCCTTACCCACACAGCATCTGAACCAACTGAGAATTTAAGCAAAAGACATCAAATGGGCAAGCAAAATAGCATCTTTCTGCAGACGAACACTACTACGAGGAATGTGGGGCAATCAGTATGTGTGAGGACCTCTCACACTGCACCCCACAGTGAGATGTGCATGTCCCCAGTCACCCCCATGGTGGGAAAGGGGGAGAGGAAGTGACCGCTCCTGAGGGGAAAGAGAGGACAGACCCAGCTGAGCATTCCTGGTTCACTGGTTCATCCTTCTGAAGTTAGGAGTCAGCTAAACTCTCGTCCACAGAGGAAACAAGTGAGGGGGGCAAGGAGGCGTGTCATCACCCCCGCTGTCAGACACCATGCACTGCACACAAGTGTCTGAGCAGGAGGGGGACACAGGAGCACGTGCCTCAGACCTCTAGCAGCTGCAGCTTCTGCGCACTGCATAAGGCCATGGACCGAGAGGCCAAAACCTGGATTCAGGGTAAAAAACTCAGGAGCAGGGCCGGCCGAGTGGCACGTTGGTTAAGAACTGGCTTGGGACGCCAGAGGAACCCGGTTCGGATCCCACATATGAGGGCCAGTGACACTGCCCTCCACAGCTAAGATGCTGAACAACAGCTCAACCTGGAGCTGGGCTGCCGTGAGTTGCCAGCGACGGCGTAGGCTGCAGCCCCTGTGGCAGTGGGTTGCCATGGGCTACCGTGTGTAGCCAGCAGCCAGCATGAGCGGCCAGCAACCGCAGTGAGCGGCCGTCCAGAAGCCGGCGACTGATCTGCCTCGCCCGGGAAGAGCGCAATGATGGTGCCAACTTGGGCCAGTGAAGCAACGTCCTCCACAACTAGACTGAAGAACAAAAAGACAGCAACTTGTCTGTTCCCCTTCCCCCAATTCCCCAGTAAAATCTTTAAAAGAAAACAAAACCAAAAAAAACCTCAGGAGCAGTACATGGAATGCAGCTTTGGACAGTGCTGACTAAGCAAGTTACCAAAACCACAAGTACTGCCGAGCGTTTGGGGATAAAAGTTCCACTCCCTCACTTACCCTGTAATGAATTACCATAACCGATTCCGCAGGGGCCCTGAATTCACCTTAAAGTAGCAGGACTTTGTGTTAAAATGCTAATTTCCATGTATAAGTCACAAAGGTGGTGGCAGAGGAACCAAGAGCTTCCTAGCTGCTGCTTACAGGATAATTAAGAGATTAATATTATGAAAGTTAATTATCAAATTATATTAATTAATTTTAATAGCCCAGTGATGCTACTGGAATTGGTGTCTGAGAGGAACACAGTCCCCAGAGAAGCCCCCAGGGAAAGAGCCGAGTCAGACTGAAGTTCGCAGGCTCACAGCAGTGCCCAGGTCAGGAGCCACAGGAGGGACACAGGTGTCTGCAAATGCCGTGGGTTCTTGGGCTCGTGGGGTGGCACTGTGATGAAGGAGTCCCAAATATCGACTGGTGACAAGAAAATATATCCTAGCACCAAAACATAAGTCTTATGACCACTGTATAAACTTTTGTAGCCTTACATTACAAGTGGTAATTTTTTTTATAATCACGATGATCTAAATGTAAGAGTTGATGATGCATTTACCATCCAAATTACTATAATAATGGACTGTCTGCTGGTCCATTTCTAATATAATGGAGAATCAGGTTAATACTGAAACTCAAAATACTCTGTTTCAGGCCACAAGCCTAGGGTTTGTCCTGGCCACTGAAAGCATTCTCACTGTGACACCATCAGTCATCCGTCTTCCTCCCTAAAATCATAAATGATGGTTCTGTTTGGGGTCTTTTTTTCTTTCAGATTAAGGAAGATCTTTATTTATTTTTAATTTTTTTAAGGGAAAAGAGGTATCTGTGAGCAGGAATAATGAGGGTTGAGGCATCATTGTGGGGAAAAAAAAGGGGAGGAGGTTGTTTATATGATGCCAGTCACATATGATGTTATATGATATTGGCCTGACAGTCATACATCACATAAACATACCACCTGAGAGAAGCAAGGGCAGATGGCAATAGTCCAATGATTTAACCCTGAGCCCATGGAATCAAAGAAGTGAGCACCGTGGGTGTATTTAGGAGCACAGGCTCTTCCCCACTGTAGGACCGTGGGCTGGTGCGTCAGCGGTCCCTACAACCACCCTCAGGTTTAGTGATTTAATAGGACACCACTTAGGACTCAGCAGAGCCTGCTATATTTGTTACACTTTATTCCAGTGAAAGGACACAGATCAAAGCCAGCAACGGGGGAATGCACACAGGGCGAGGTCCAGAAAAAAAGGCACAGCTTCCATAGAAGAGAGTTGTCCTCTCCCTGTGCAGTTGCACGGAAAACGCTTCATTCTCCTAGCAGCGATATTTGACAACACCTGCAAAATATTACCAACTGGGGACGCTCACCCGAGCCTCGGTGTCCAGGATTTTTATTGGGGTCAGTCATGGCGACATGCGGTGACTGCACAGCTGACCTTAGCTATTGTCTTCAGACCCACAGAAGTCAGACTGGTGCGATGTGCCCAGTGCCTGGGATCACAGGTCACACTGTCTGGTCACACTGGTACAGCCTGGCCCGGGGCCTCCGCCATCCGAAACCCTTCTCATCAGGCCCAGGGTCATCTCCCAGGAGCTAGTCAAGGACCTGTGCTCTCTCTGGAATGTGCAGAGTGTCAGTGCCGAAGCCTGCTGACTCAACTGTGATGGCAGAGGGACTCAGCCTCCCTGGGACTTATGTCTTCTTGGGAAAACTGGGCTAACAAAAGAATATCTGCCTGGAACCTAACCCTTACTGAACAGTAACCCTAAACCTAACCGTTATACCTAACCCTAGCTCTAAACCCAACCCTTATCCCTAAACCTACCGCTAACTCTAACCCTAACCCTGTCCCTAACCCTAACTCTAAACCTAAGCCCAAACCATTGTCTCTACCCTTCTCCCTAAACCTAACCCTAACCTTAACACTAAAAAAAAAAAAAAAAGAATGTCTGCCTGCAAAGGTTATCATGAGGATAAGATACCTGGCCTGTAACAAGAACACATCATCATTTTTAAATTTTTTAAACTTTAAAAAGTCACACCAATTGCTCCTACTTTCAAGAAGATGGGGTACACATATGTTTTTCTATTCCCCCACTAAGTACCACTAAAGCCCTGAGTATTCTATGTGAAACAACCCTAAGAAGACACTGAAAGGTGGAGAGAAGAGAGCGGGCTGGTTACGGACCAGGAGACCCAAAGAACAAGATGGCAGTGGGCTCTCCGACCCTTCTTATGCCTCATATAGCCCCGACCTGGAGCTGAGGAAATGCCAGTAGGAGCCGAGGACATAAAACTCCAGGAGAAGCCTTCCCTCTGTAGCCAGAGGAGCCAGAAAGGGCAGCCTAGCAGGACAGAGAGCGTTTAGACCATATCCACTCTACCACAGCCGAGCACTGCAGACCCACATCCACTCCGGACAGCAAAGGCCAGGTGGGGAGCCTCAGCCCCCACCCCAGCTTGGATGGTGTCAGAGAAGGCTGATAGGGATGCTCATCCCTGATGGGCAGCAGTGAGCCCCTACTCCCCACCCCCATAGGGTTAATGGAAAGCAGCTGGCCAGATGCAAGGGGCCGTGGGTTCATAATCCAATTTTTTTTCATATGCTAAATAACAGGCTTGGTAAGGAAACAAGTCCGGAACAAATGAAATTTCTTATTTTTTTCATAATTGTATTGACAGTCATTTGTTTATTATTTCATTTCTTTATTCAACAAATTTGAGTATGTTTTATGTTTCAGTCAAAGATGATTGAAATAAAACCACTGCTGTCTGGGAGCTCAGAGCCCAGTTAAAGAGACAGATGGCTGGAGTTGCAAGGCCACGTGACGACAAAGTACAAAACCCGGGGTTATAGCATGGATTTCAAACCCCAATATTTGATTTTTACACACCAGGCACCTCGGGCCTTTGCTCAGCCTGAACTCAGTTCCTGCATCCACAGTCCTAGACTCAAGGATGGACGAATTCAAATTGTTCTCTGACAACTAGCTCAAGAATGCCCTTTCTCTGCAGCCTTCCTTCGCTTCTCTTCTTTTATCAGACCCCGCACCACCCCAGCTCTCCTCCGGACAAAATCTATGTCCTCTGAGCCTCCCAGATGCTCAGAACGCATGCCTGCGTGGCAGCCTCCCCGTTTTACTACAATTGCGGCTTGTGGGTGTCTGCGATTAGAAGACGACCTTTTGGGAAGAAGGGACCGGCCACTCTGTGTCCTTGGAGGGCATCGAGAGCGGGAGGCACTCAGGGATAAGTCCTGGGCTGCGCTGACTGCGACAGGAGCGCCGTGGGCAGAACCGAGCTGGGCACCGCGCTGGCACCCGGACACTGTGGCCCAGTGCCTGCAGTGAGCGATAATGGCAGGGAGCCCTCTCGTGGAGGAACATGAGATGAATCAGTGCTCAATGTGGGGAAAAATAGAAGAGGCTCCCTGATCAGAGGCACGTGGGGCTTTGCCTGCCAGCAGCCTTGGGACTGTCCAGCTTCGCGTTTGAGCACTGACTCCTCCCAGGAGCATGGGAACCTCACCCTGTGAGGGCTGATGGTTGTCTGGACCTTCAGATAAATGGGATGTTTGGGCCACAAAGACATTTTTCTGTGTTTTGGCCAAGGAACTGTCCATGGCTGTGATGCTGTGGTGGTGACTGATAACTCAATGCATGAGGTCCCTCATGTCCTTAAATCCAGATGCAATCATGTGGCCGTGTGTTATAAATCACCCCAAGATTAAAGGGAAGTAACTACCAAATTTAATCCACTGGACCAAATTGTCCCTAAAACAGCGTAAACCACCTCGCCTCAGGCTTATCATGTCCTCTTTCAGGTTATTTATAATACAATTTAAGAAGCACTATGTTTTCCCCTCTTACCTTTAAGGACTCTCTCTCCCCTCTGGAATATGTGATCTTTTTATTCCATGGGGGGGAAAAACTGTTAGAAAATTTTGATTTTAACTTACAAATTCTGGGCATGGCTCAGTGTGAGAAGAAAAACCTCCGTACATTTTGGGCACTAAGATGAAGCTGAAGTCCCAGGAGTAATTGTCTCCTAGGAGATCCGAGTAAACCATCACCATGGAGACCGCATCAGCCCTCACTGCTGGAAGCCATTAGCGTGGATAATCAGCTGGGACTTGTCTGGGGGAGGACAGACTATAAATAAGGCCAGGCCTTACCCACTGACTGGAAGCTGTGTGCCTGGGGGGCTGAGCAAGAGCAGTGCTGGTGGGAAATCTCAAGGGCTGTGCTCCTAAAAGGCCTCCTGCCCCTGAAAGGATGGGGACAGTCCCAGAAATGCAACAGCACCCAGGAGATACGCCAGGGGACCAGCCATTCCAGGAGAGGGGCCTCTCACCCTAAAGCCAGACCGTGGGGGGCCGGTTTTGTAGAAGCAGGCGTTTGCCTGCCTGGCTGGCCTGCCCCCTCCATGGCTTGTTACAAAGGGGGGCAGCCCTGGGTGGCGAGGGGCCCGCCCCACCAGCAAGGCTCCTGCGCTGGCGAAGGACTAGAAAACACATGATGTTCTGTTTCTCATCCTGATTCCTGGAAACTCAATTTTTACACAACAGCCACAAAAATCACATCCGAGCAATGCTGGTGATCACGTGATCCGGTTACTGACCTC
>NW_017731854.1:1025682-1027879 GCF_001890085.2 Hipposideros armiger | reverse complement strand
TAAAGATTGGAGAGCTGATTCTACAATTTACATAGACATGAAAAGAACTGAGAATAGCAGCATTGCTGACCATGGAGAACAGTTTAAAAAGATACACTAACAGAGTTCAAGGTTTACTAATAAGTTAGTGTGGAACTGGCACGAGAGTAGGCATATAGATCAATGTGACACAGAAAATTGGCCCAAAATATAATCACATTGACTTTTCAAAAGGTGCCAATATAATTCAATAGTTAGAAAAAAAAGACGAGGAAAGGGAAGGAATGCTTGGAAGTAAATGTAGGCATGTTGGTCCTTCTGTCGCAGGCTTAAAACCTCCTCTTTAGATTTGGGACAGTTGACACTCAAGTTTTACACAAAATACCAGGTCATCTGTTTTCTGATCATCTGTTTTTATTTCTGTGAGTTTGGATGCTGACGGTATTGAAACTTCATGTTTCTAACCCTTTTATAGTTTATTCAGTGAAGACTTAGTATATCCCCCACTTTTCTTGAACCCCTAAGAGCCCTTTTCCAGATTGGTCTTTCAGAACTCAGATGTCACCTCCTCTTCCGTGATGCTTTCCAGCCTTCACAGCCACATCTCTGCCACCCGCCCCAGCCACCATGCTTCTGTGGTGCTGGGTGTACCCCACTGTCACCCAGATCTGACTTTCTGTGGGTTCATTGTGTGAATAACTGCTCTCCCAGCTGGCTTGGGAGCCCCTCGTGGGGAAGGTCTGGTGTGATTTATCTGCAGTGCTTCTTCCATCTATCCATCCATCCATCCATCCATCCATCCATCCATCCATCCATCCATCTATCCATCCATCCATCCTTCCACCCACCCATTCACCCACCTGTCCATCCAGAAAACAGCTTATCAAGCACCAAAGTGTCAGGCGCTAAGAACATAAACTGGAGAGACCAGTGGTCTCCTGGGAGAGGCAGTGGAGTCGATGGACGAAGGGCTCAGAGGGGCAGCGTCCTCCTGGCTCGGCTGTACAGCTGCAGGCACTCTAGGAGCAGGGACCTGCCGCAGCCAGACGTCAGGGACAGTCGTCCTGAAGGGCAGTTGCGAAGAGACAAGAGTAAAAGCAAAGCACCTAGTCTGAGGGAGGAGTGAGTGCAAACGCCTAAGAGGACAGAGTGGTGGTGATAGTTCTAGAAACCGGGGACAGGCCAACCGGGCAGAGGTTAGTACGTGACGGTGTGGACGGGATCCGGGTCCTGGGACTGGCAAGGAGCTTTGATTCCACTGGGCAACATGCAGAGAGGGGCTGTTCAGCAGGAGGTCACCAGGCATCTAGGTTTTGAAAGGGCTTACTCTAAGTTTCTTGAAGAGGTTGGAGGGAGGCGGGACTAGAACCCATCAGCAAAGGCGGCGGTGATTTAACCGTGGCTGTGCCAGGCGCAGAGCTCCTTGCCTCCGTGCAGCTGCAGTAAGGCCCGGCGACCAGCGGGGGATGGTTAGGGCTTGGGAGGAAACGGTATCATTGCACCAGCGGCCTCAAGGTCCTGGCTATGGGCTGTTTCTGAAACGGGAAAGGGTGTGACAGAGCGGAGGTGTCTGATGGTGTGTCTTTACAAACTCGTGCTGCAAATGGGTGACCGGTGTGCCCTGAACATGGCTCCCCCAGCCCTCGGGGCTGGGGCAAACCAAGGGCTGCCTGAGCCCCAGCCTGTGCCGTGTAGCCACAGCGCCCCCCTCTGGCACCCGTCTGCTTGTGCGGTGATGCAAAGTCTCAGGAGGCACAGTCTGTTCCCTGGAGGTGGTCTCAGGGAGCCAGGGGCTTCCGGAGCCAGACAAGCTCAGGAACAGTTCTGCAGAGTGGTGCCCCTGCATCTCCCATTCACCTTTTGGAGATTTGCAATTCATTAGCATCCTAGACATGCAGAGAGCCCTTGTGAAAAGGCCTTCTCTCTTTTTTTAAATTACATTTATTTGGGTGACATTGGTTAATAAAATTATATAGATCTCAAGTGTACAATTCTATAATACATCATCTGTACATTGCATTGTGTGCTCACCACCCAAAATCTAATCTCCTTCCATCACCATGTATTTGACCCCCTTTACCCTCATTTCCCACACCCCTCCTCCTCCTTATCCTCTGGTCAGCACCACACTGTTGTCTGTGTCTGTGAGGTTTTGTTCTGTTTCATTTGTTCATTTCAGTTTTACATCCCACATATGAGCAAAATCATATGGTTCTCG
>NW_017731854.1:1009190-1024412 GCF_001890085.2 Hipposideros armiger | reverse complement strand
AAAAAAACAACCTAATTAAAAAATGGGCAGAGGACAAGAAGAAACATTTTTCTAAAGAGGACATACAGATGGCCAACAGGCATATGAAAAAATGCTCAACCTCACTAATCATTAGAGAAATGCAAATAAAAACCACAATGAGATACCACTTCTCCAACACTTCTTATTATTTGTCTTACTGATAATAGCCATTCTATCTGGTGTGAGGTGATATCTCATTGTGATTTTAATTTGCATTTCCTTAATAGCTTGTGAAGTTGAGCATTTTTTCATATATCTGTTGGTCGTTTGTATGCTTGTATGTCTTCCTGGGAAAAGTGTGTTCGCGTCCTCTGCTCATTTTTTAACTGGGTTGTTTGTCTTTTTGTTGTTGAGTTGTATGACTTCTTGATATATTTTGGATATTAACCCCTTATCAGGGGTGTCGTTTGCAAATATCTTCTCCCATTCCATTGGTTGCCTGTTTGTTTTGTTGATGATTTCTTTTGCTGTGTGAAAGCTTTTGAGTTTGATGGAGTCCATTCATTTAATTTTGCTTTCATTTCCCTTGCCTTTGATGTGAAATTTATAAAATCTTCTCTTAGACCAAGGTCTGTAAGTTTAGTACCTATTTTTTCTTCTATGCAGTTTATTGTTTCAGGCCGTTTCTTAACTTCTTTTAACACAGAACTTCTCAGATATAGTTGACCATGGGGTCAGCCTTTTTATTACCTAATATATATTAACATCCCATAGCTACTCATCTATCGCTCTGTGCTTCACCATTCTGTGTAGTAGGTTGTTTCTGCTGAATTCACCATTAAAGTGTTAACCACAACCACTCCTGAGACTGCCAACCTAATGTTTCTACACCATAAAACCCACAAGCAAGTGTCTGGCCTATGTGGATTTAGCATTTGCTTGAGTGAGCAATGTAAATGTCAGCCCACAGGAACATCATCAGGAAAGGTGATGGGAGGGTTATGATACAAATGCTGCATCGAATGGAAACTGCACAGTAAAATAGAAAGCATTCATAAATATCGCTTTATGCAATCAGTGAGTGCTAGATAATAATGGTCTAATGTAAATTTATTTGTCAGCTAATCAAGCAGAATGCCCATATCACTTATGAAAGGAAATTCTAGAAGTCACTTCCTTAATTCTTTCCTATCCTCTGCTCTGGAGTTCATCTGGTGTGTAAACCGTGTCTCGTTTATAAATCGTGGAACTGCTGTGTTCCTTGCACACCCCTCATGCTGTCATCGCCATAGTAACTAATGCACTTTAATAACAGCAACGCACAGGGACACTGACAGGAAGTAATAAAAGTAAAAAGGACCAAGTATTATTTGGTTGAATGAGTACCAAACAGAAAATAGGCTTTGAAGCGTTACTGATTTTATTAATAGAGACGTAAAGAGACATGTCGAGCTTGTGTTTTAACTGCCGATAAACCATGCCAATATTAAATCATCAAGATGTCACTTGTGTTTTTTCTTTAGGATCCGACTTTCCAAATTCATAACCGTTTTTATTGATTTTCTCAAATGAAGCAATTTCAAATTAGGACTATGCCCTTCATTTGGTCCCCATTTATTTTTCACACGCAGACTTAAAATGAAGTCAAACCTAATTTGAATGGTGTTACATTATGAGATGTATCTGGCTGGTGCTGCTAGGGTTTGGGGGCAATTTTCAAATGAGGGCATAAAAAGGGAAGTGAAAATTAGTTTCAGCAGAGTAAACAACACAGCGGTGCCAAAGGGGTCAAAGTCAGGCTGCCCGGAAGGGAATAAAATGAGGAAGATTAAGACAGAAGGAGAGGAAGATGCGAGAGGAGCGGGGGCCTGGGAAAGCTTTCACTGCGCTGACATGAGCAGCTCAGACGCTGTCCCTCTGAGGACCTGTCCCAGGACAAGCACTTTACGAGAGGCCCTCCCTGGAGGCACAGAGGTGGCCCAGGCGTTTCATGGCTGTGATGCCATGATGAAAGGGTCAGGCAGATACACAAGTGTTCCCTGTCACTGAACCCTGAGCTCAGAGAGTCACTAGAGACCAGACTTCATAGGATGTTTGCATTTCTACTTTTGAACTCCAGAGTTGATGGCAGAAGTCTCAGCTTTGAAATAATAAAGGGAGAACAAGGAATAGCTTACCTGGGTCTCCACTCCTCCTGCCATCATCGCCAGTGGTTCTGGCCTGTTTTATCTTCGCAACACCCACCTGAAAGAGGTGTGATACTCCTCTTTTCAAATGAGGAAACCAAAGGACCCAGGCCTGTCTGGGTCCTGACCTGTATGCCCAAAGTCTCGTAAACACACATCATAGCTTTCCAGGTTTCGATGGCTTCTGTGCTCGAAGAACATGGCACAGTGAGAAGTGTTGAAACCATCGCTTGCCATAGCCCTGAACATGTTGTCGACTGCCTCCAAGCCTATTTTCATTGATAAGTGGAGAAGTAACATCTAGCTGTTGAGTAAATGTCAACAAGGCTTAAAGCGATAATATTGGTGGCAGCACCTGGGCCTGATACACTCAACAGGCGCCTTTCCTCTGTGTAGGGATGGTCTCCATGCTGCCTCAGCAAGCGCCCTGTGGTCACAAAACCTGCCCCAAGTCCAGGTAACACACCCTGTAGGTTGCTTCTTCAGCCACGGCTGATGCTTGTCCAACACATCCCACCCCCACCCATCGTTCTCATGGCAACGGTGCTGGGTCCTGTGCACCCCTCCCAGGCTCCATGCCAGCCAGCTCACCGACACAGATGTCCTTGGGTATCCCCTGTGTCTCACACTGAAATGCTGAAGTCCTTGGAGTGCAGACCTCGCAGGGAACCCAGACCTACCAAACAGATCTCTGTTGAATGGACGACTCAGAATCTGAATTTTAACCAGGTTCCCCAAATGGGTCTTAGGTTCATAAGAGTACAGGACAAACCACACTGACCCTAACATCAGAAACTTGAACTCAGTTCCTAAGGCCAGATGTAGAAGCAGTTAATAGCGAGTTGGGGGATTGTACTGCCTTGTTAGATGTACTGTGGTATTACACATCATAATTAGAAGTGTGTAAACATATGGAAAAATAATTATAGTGATGCTTTTTATTGTGGTTGAGAGTTAGAAAATAAACAAAAAATAGGCCAAACGTGGAAATTACCTGATAACAGGGTCAGACAGGAAGAAATTCGATCAAATGTTCCCAAAACTGCTTTGGAGAGAACAAGAGAGCACGAACCACTGTCACGTTCCATCTCCCAGAGCCTAAGATGAATAGCAGGTCATCTCACAAGATCCAGAAACTTGTATTCAGACAGCAGTGGAACCGGAGCCCTTCAGATCCACCAAATACACAGAATGTCGCTCCACATAAGACGGGATTGTCAACATCCGGGATTTGGTTGTTACTTCTTCCAACACTTTAGTATAAAAATGTTCAAGTGTCCAAAAGGTTAGAGGAGGCACATAATAAACGCCAGAGCACGCTTCGTCTGTGAACACCTGGCCACATGGGCCTTGTCTCTAACTACGGTGTGTGACGTGTGCTGAGAACCATTTGAAGTGATGTGGTGGGTGTACCAACACTTGAGCTCCATGCATGTCTTAGTATGTAAGGATCAGGTGATTCTCTAAGATCACTTAAAACACATTCCACATGCAAAGTTTCCAAGTTATATCCATAATTTGTTTTATAGTTATTTTTTTTCTCCTAATTCCCAGGAAGGATCCAATCAAAGGCCATGCGTTATATCAGCCCGACATGCTTCTTTCATTTTCTAGAATCTGGAACCTAGCACAGTCCTCACACCGACTTTCTGAAGAGTCTAGAATGATTGTCTTGTAGAATGTCACACATCCTGGACCGGCCTACAGTAGTCATTAAAAGTTTCAAAGTTACACCACCAGTATACTATTAACAATAAAACTACGCAGTGAACTTTAAAATTTATTTTTAGTTTTCATGGCCTTTGCAATATAACCTACTAAATATATTCAATCAGAGAACTACATTAAGGATTATTAAAATAATAAGATAGCATACATCTTTATGCTATCAATTTGAAGTATGTATAGATTTGTTTGTTTTTGTTTATGTTCAATATTAGGGCTTTTTTCTGTGCTTAACTTTTTGGGGATTTTATATATGTATGATGAATATATAGACATACACACACATGCTCATATACATAGTGCAAAAAATAAAAATGATCTAATATTCTCAGAGCTATCTCCCCAGTCCTACCCCCGTTTCTCCATTGCTTGCCGCACTTTCTAGCTAACTATTTCCTTTGTAATCTGTCTCTTATTTTTCTTCTGCAATAATGAGCCCACACAATTTATTGTTCTACATTTGGCCTTACCTGGAAGAGTGTGCCCAGATGGCAGTGTCACAAAATGGAGGGAGCCTGGCCCAGGCCTCACACCACGGAGAAGCCCCTCTGGCTGGCCTGGCTTTGCCTCCAGCTGGTGCTCTGACCTGAGGCCTCGATTGTTGGCTGTGGCTCAGCCCATCTCATCCTGACTCCTGTCAGCGCCCACTGCGACCTGGCTGCACATGGGAGCACCACTAACACAGTAGGTAGCACGTCGCGCAGCCACGCCCAAACCCTCCCAGACAAGCTTTGGCCCCTGTTGTTTCTGCTCTGGGCTACAGACCCAGCTCCTTAGCAAGCCTTGATTCCTGTAACTCCACATACTGATAAACCGGGACGCCACCCCCAGTCATGTGAAAACTCTCCCCCACTGCCATCGCGCCCTCCAGATTCATGCCCCCCGTCCATCGTCCCCTCTCGCTCACTGAACATATAATTCGTTGACCACATCAGCCCTCAGCCCACCACCTTTCCTTCCACCCACAGTGACGCCATCTATCTCCCTGGACCCCCTCACTGTTCCTACAGAGGACCCATCCCAAACCTAGACCTCCACATCCTGATGACTTCCCTTTTCACTCCATTACCCATTTCCTTATAAGGAAACCCTAAAAATCACGATAGAAATTTGAAATCGTATACTGATGGACCACGGGTTCACTGGAGTCTTCTCACAACCAGTGAGACGCATGTTGTTTGTACTCCTATTCAGCGTGTCATGAATTCCTTCTGTGGGGCGAGCATGTGACAGGCCCACCGGACAAGCGTCAGCTCCCCACGTGCTCTGCCTCACCAACACGCTTTCCCACAGCCAGGCCCTGCTTTCCCCACTTCGCCCAGCTCTCTCCTGACATCGTTGGGTGTCAGCTTCGGTGTCCCCGAGCTGGCAGATCTGGACAGGTGGCACTGTCATGTTCCCCTAGGAACTGGCCCCGTGTCAGCATCACCTGGGGCGTGAAGCCCGTCATGGTAGAGACTGTGTGTCACTCACCCTGCCTGGCCCGCAGGAGACATCTCTGAGGAGTGGCAGTTCCCAGGACCTGCTGACGTCCCGGCAGGTCTCACAAGCCAGACCCTGTGTTCCAGCAGCAGCTCAACCCGCAACTCTGCTGTGAGGAACCTGCCCGCCTGTGTGTCTGTGCCCGCTGCTCATGTCAGGGTGTTTCCTGCTAGAGATTTCTCCTGGGATTTCCTGCCTCTCCTTTCTAGACGCCTGACCCTTCTCAGGGTTCAAGTCTGGCTCCAAGCAAACTTCTCTGGGAGTGCCCCCCTGCACTCAGTAGGGTTTGGCCCCCTCTGCACTGCGCCCTCCTCTCCCCCCCCACAAGACTCACTGTGCTCAGCCTTCTTACCTTCATTTGCACTGAAAGTCAGTCGTGGACAAGTGGTGTCTGACAAACTACTGTGTTTCATGGAAGAAACGGCCTAATGACCCACTTGCTGAAGAGTGAAGATTGTTCTCTGGAAATACCTGTAAGACACGAAAACTCCGGAGTATCAAAGAACAGAGGTCCGGATAAAGACACAACAGCCCTCCCAGCCTCCTTAAAACTGGACCAACCCATGTGGTGCCATGAGACACGCTCCCTGGACCCGCCGATGGGCACAGAAACCTCTAGTCTCACATCTGAAGCTGAGGTCACCATTTTACAATGAAAGGAACTTCCAGGAAATGCCACGAAAGTCACTACACAACAGACTTCTCCAATAGAAGGAAACTGGACTAACAAAGAAAGGAGCAAAGAAAACTCCTACTGTGTTTGTGTTTTTTGAAAGGAGATCAGTTGGGATCACTGAACCGTCCAAATGCAAAAACAGCCACCAGCAGCTTGCCCTGCAGACTGGCCACCCGCTGCCAGTGGGGTCGGCTGTCGCTTCTCCACAGCCGTCAGACCATTTTACAGGTAAAGAGACTGAGGCTCGCGGAGGCTAAGTAACTTGTCCAAATCACACAGTCATCAAGCTGCAGAGCCTGCATTCCAACGCAGGCCTGCCTCACCCTCCAGTCTGCTGCACTTTCAGACCCATAATTAGTATGGAGTGAAAGGGATGGGGAATTCCTTGGGGGAGTTACGCTAATGAGTAGGTGAGGGTAATGAGAGTGATTCGTAATTAACATATCAACGATCTCTAAGTAAATTAGTGCCTCCCTATACACAGGGGCTTAGAAAGTGAGTTGGGTTTGGGGGCTATGTGTGCAGCCTCCCTCCAAGGAGCATGAGAGCACCCTAGAAATCCACATTCCCCATCCAAGTCCTCACTCCGCTGTGGTGCAGGTGGAGATTAATTAGATTTGACTATGTGCATTTGAGCAAACCAGAGGAATAAAAACCATTAATCACCATCTTTTTTTTCTATCAATCTAATTAATTTGGGGTGGTTTCCTAATGGTAAAGCTTTGTGACATTAGACGCCCTGCCTCCACCGAGCTCCGTGGGGGCGGGGCCCCTTCTGAGTCTGTACGTTAATGGGTCTCCGGGCATGGTGGCCGTTCGCTGATCGCATGTGTTGGAACCCAGCCCCACACTCAGAAAGCTTGCTTATTCTGTCCACAGCAACGTTTTTTAGCTGAAAAGCAGAGATGATAAGCGTCCCCACTTCCTGGAGTTGAAAAGAATGTAAAAGGAGCTCATGCTTGCTACAGTCTCCATCAGTGCTGCCCATCCTGGTTATTGCTGATCATCCTGTGCAGGTTTTTCAACATATGTTTTGAATTTGAGGATTGCTGTGTTCTGCGCATTTGTGTTGCCCTAAAATTCATATGTTGAAATCCTAATCCCCAATGTAATGGTGTGTAGGTCATGAAGCTGGGACCCTCATGATGGGATTAGTGTCCTTCTAAGAAGAGTCAGAGGAGAGCTGGCCTCCACTCTCTCTGCTCTCTGCTCTATGAGCTTATAAAAAAAGACAGACATCTGCAAACTAGGAAGAGCCTTCACTAGACACCTGCCGGCACCTTGGTCTTGGACGGCTAGCCTCCAGACTGCGAGAAAGAAATGTTCGCTGTTTAAGCTGCCCAGGCTGGGGTCTATGTGTTTCAGCAGCCCACGCTGACCAAGGCAGAGATTAAGGGTGGGAAGGAAGAGAAGGAGGGAAATGGAGGAACAAGGCCTCTAGAAATGAGGTGTTTCTGAGAAGATTTTCATTTTACTCAAAAATTCGATTCCATAGAACTCAACTGACTTACTCTGCTGGGGCTTCTACAAGGATCCTTCTTATTCTGGATATTATCAGGGAAACTTAGGTTTTCTAAGGCTGTGCCAAGGGGCAGCTGTCCACAACGAGGTCTGCCTGGCAGCCCCTGGAGAAATCTTGAAAACAGGCTGGGTCTGACCTATAATGTGTCTCCAACCTGCCAGCACCACCATCATTAGCAGACTTCCCGCTGGCACCAATGCTGTGTAATCTGGGTAACAATAACATGACGAAAAATCCCAACATCCTGGGGACGAAGCCAGTGATCAGGGCACTATAATTGCTATAATTAAAAGCAAATCCAACACTGCAGCAAAAGTAGGTCAGTCATCTGCTCAGTGCAATCTTGATGAGAGTGTTTAAAGCAAAAATTAAAATACATATATGCATCAAAGGTAAACAAGTGTGCATCACGCTTGAGAAAGAAAGCGGTTGGGATTCTGTATGGGTACCTTTCAGTGTGCCGTGATGCCGGAGGTAACCCCGTCGCTGCAGCCATGGCTCGGACAGTTTCCTGAGCTGTGGGTCCCAGGGCCAAAGGGCTGTGTCATTCTAGTTCTTACCCATGCTCTTTGTTTAAGTCACAAACACAGTGATCCAAAGACAAGCTCACTCTTTTTTTTTTTTTAATGGGGACAATTCCCTTTAAATCCAGAGCAGGGTAAAGAGCTATCATATTTCTTGAATTGTTTCATCATGTATCTCGGAGATCCTTATATTTGTCATTTCTTCTGCAGGATCGAGTACACAACAGGTGTCACTGAAATCCTGACTATGCACAGACAAGGTTTATATACAACAAATAAGTCATGGAAATGAAGTCAGGCCGCCAGTGGGAACTGGGGAAGTGGGCTCTTACTTTACAGGACGCTCCTGTGACTCGACTTTCAGGTCACAGCCTGTGATGGTGACGTGGGGTATGTAAGCAGACAGATGGCGTCTACCTAAGTGAACTTGAACAAGTTCTTTGTTTCCTGAAGTCTTGATTCCCCACCTAAAATAAATACAACAATAATGCACTAAGTGAGATAACATTTATAAAGTACTTGGTATGTGGTCGGCATTCAACGAGATGACATCCATCGCAGTGACTGAGTCACGTGTTCTAGGACTGTTAGGTTTCTCTAGTTCTAGTCTTTCCTGATCTGCACGAGCCCACTGAACATGGCCAGGAACAGAAGTCCACTCTGCTTGAGACAAGAAAAAACAAAAACAAAAAGCCGGGCTCCTTACCAGTAGGACTGCAGAAAGGTGTTGAGGAGAGGAAACCAGAGTGAGTGGTTACCATGGCAGCAAACCACACCTGTCACTCACAGGCACCCAGGCACCTCCCAGAGTCTGGGACACCACCACAGGCGGAGGGGCAAGGGTTTAAGTCCTTGCCCCTCCGCCTCCCTGCTCTGTGAAGTTTTGCTGCAAAGTGGGTTTCTCCGGGAGGAGTAAGTCACTTTTTAGTGGTTGTCAGATGCCCCTCTTTCCATGTCTAGTGAAGTTCCTTTGCTTTGATTTTCGACCTTATCCTAGTCATTGGCAATAAAGGGAACCGTTGCTCCTTGTAACTGCCTGGGGTGGGGAGGGGAGGTGGGCGGGAGGGGCAGTCTCCAAAGTTTCCCAGGACTCCTTTGGTGATGAAAGGGGGAGAAACAAATGACCAAAAGCATGTTAAAATATCCCATAAGGAGGTAATTTTACAAAGATAATTACTAGGTAGGAACCTAGTGCGTCACTGAACCCTCATCCGTAAAATTATGATTGCACACTCCAAGTTTGGGGACGTGCTAAATTTAGGGGTCCCCAGAGGAGCAGCCATGTGCCACAGAGCCTCTGATGTCGCAGTGTCGTCCGCTGAATGGTCTGTGGAGGAAGGGCCAGCTCTGGTCACCCCACCAGACCTCGCGTTTGAGTGTTCCCTTGGCTTTTCTCTTGCATATCATCCTTTCACCAACAAAACAGGCTTCCCTGTTATAAACGACACTGTCAGATGCTCAGGTTTCACTCCAGCCATATTTACTCACATCAAACAGTGATTTGAGGAAAGAGTTTCCAGATTTGTACCTGTTTAGGCAGCATTTCTTACCATGGGACCAGTTCCTCGAGGCCAAATCTGTACTCCCACTTATTTCAGGACTGTCTTGGGCCAGGCTCCCTGGCATGAACCCTCATGGGATGGGGAGATCCGTGTGCCAGCCGCTTGTTGAGGGGTTGCTCCCACAGGAAATCTGTTAGGACATGGGGGACGCAGAACAGAGAGAGGGACCCAAGCTAAGGTATCTATTCACACAAGGCCCCAACCCTGGCCTGAGCCCAAGGGGACATCTGGAGCCTGACTTACACCTCAGCTGGGCTCCATGTGCACTGAGAGCTGGCTGTCCTGGTCCCTGCACCAGCGGGGGGTCAGCTAAGACTGCCCTGGGGCAGAGATAAATTCCCAAGCACCCCAGCTTTCTGCACTGAGAGTTAAGGGGCCACAGTCAGTTCCTGGACTTTTTCTGAGGAGCTGCAGGTGCTAGGTGTAGAAGCAAGAGAACAAAGAGGCTGGGAGAGGGGTGCACCGAAACTAGGGGTGCCGGATGGGAAAAGCACAATGACAGGATAAGTAGTCCATGGGACTTACACATACAGGGGTTCCGGAGCCGAGAGTCGACCCTCATGCCTCCTTCCGCACACCTGGCGGCCTAGGGCAGACTCGGGCTTCTGAGCCACCTGTCCGCGCCTGGCAGCGTGGGCTCAGAGCCACACTGCACAGCAGAGCGGTGCCCTCAGAGGGAAGCTACTGGGCGCAGGCCAGGCTCTCAGCCCGTACTCAGCCGTCTGCACCTCGCTCTGCACAAAATGCGACCCTGCTCCTGCTCAGAAATACTGAAGGAGAGGGCACTCAGCCTCCTTGAAGGCAGCCTGTTTCTTCAGGAACAATTCTGGTGGTAACACGTCCTGGCCGCTTTCCACAGTTCTGACGAGGAAAGGCCAGTCTAATCCACTGTCTACATCTAGCTTCTCAGGTGTCCGTCCAGCTGTTCTGCTTCAGGCTAGAAGCCCTGAATTCCACCCATGCCTTGCTTCTAGAAGGTTCCAGGCAGCACCTGAGGTGTGAGCATTTCCAAGAGCCATGGGAAACAGGGACCTTATCTGCCTTGGGGTTGATTATCCGTCCCAGAGTAGTAAGTAGGTGGTAAGTATTTTCTGTAGTTGGAAAGTGCAGCTCTAGCAGTCATTGTTCTTACTTGAAATTTGCATCAAATTACATTGAAATGAATAATTAAAGAAAGGGAAACATTACTTTTTATTGAATCCAGTGGAGTTTTGTTATAAAAGTGTTCCCCACTTCCTCTTTTTTCCTCTGACATCTTTCTCTTTCGGATGCTTTTGATCATATGAGTAAACGTAACCTGCAAAGCTTCCCCAGCATCTTCCATTTAAGAATGAACTTGCCAGTTCTCAATGGCCCTCCTTCCAAACCTACAATTTAGGGACATTGTACCAGAATTAAAGAGGCAAGCAGCTGTTTGTTCTAATTGTGTTGCCACAAGAGACTGAACCCAGTCAACATATACCCAAGTGACAACGGATGAAAACGGAAACGTATCATCCAACAGCCTGGCCTTCCATATTTAACTTTTTGTTGTTGTTAAATGTATTGGGGTGATATTGGTTAGTAAAATTGTGTGGCTTTCAAGTGTACAATTCTATAATACATCACTATATGTTTGACCCCCTTTTCCCTCTTATACCTCCCCTCCCCCCCTTACCCTCTGGTCACCACCACACTGTTGTCTGTGTCTGAGTTTTTGTTTGTTTGTTTGTTTGTTTGCCTTGTTCATTTCTTGCTTTCAGTTTTATATCCCACATATCAGTGAAATCATATGGTTCTCAACTTTTTCTGTCTGACTTATTTCGCTTAGCATTTAATAATCTCAACATCCATCCATGTTGTCGCAAATGGCAGCATTTCATATTTCTTATGGCAGAATAGTATTCCATTGTATATATAATCTACATCTTTATCCAATTATCTATCGAAGGACACTTTGGTTGTTTCCATGTCTTGGCCACCATAAATAAAGCTGCAATGAACATTGGGGTACATGTATCTTTATGGATAAATGTTTTCAGAATTTTTGGGTAGATGTCCAGAAGAGGGATTGCAGTATTTAACTTTTAATTTTGGAATGATAGATTCAGAGGAAGTTGCAAAAATGGCACAGAGAGGTCCTGTGTACCATCACAGTCCTCCAAAGATGACATTTCATATAACAAGAGCACAATATCAAAACTGGGGGTCAAGCTCCCCACTAGGGAGCTGAGACTGGGTGGGGGCTGCAGTTTTCCCGTGATGTTTGGATGTCGTTTTTGTGTAGAAGCCTCTGTTCTGTGAGGCTGCCCCTTTCCTGGCCCTCCAACTAGAGTGAGCAGATGTTTCTTGGGACTTTTCCTTTCATTGGTGTTCCCAGGTCACTGGCTTATCCAAACTTCAGTCCAGCATATATGAGGCAGAAAAGAAGCTAAAGGAACTCGGTGATGTGACATTCCACAATCCCGAGGTCCCCAGTAGTCTGCCTTTTCCTGTCCATCTTTTCAGTTTTATGCTTGTTGTGCATGAGTAAGTAATGCCCAGGGCTGGGTTTTAGCTGTTCTTAGTGAACACACAGCGAGAGGTGTGCTACTCCATCCTGTGCTAAAAAGCATCTTCCAGACTGGCTTTTTCTACACTTAGATGTTTCATTTCTCCAAGAAGGTAAATCTTTTCATTGATTTTTACATGCATCCCATCGAATTGAGTCTAATGCCAAACAAAGCTGTAAAAAAGAAAAGCACTTTTAAAATAACAAGGCATTAGCTGTTGTAGCAAATAATATCCTCATTATATTAAATGAAGTAAAAGGTACCGAGGCCACCCCTGGTCCACACAGGGTCCACCACATAGATCTTGACAGGTCACCTCCCCTTGCTTCCCAGACATTTATATTTTATCTGAATATAATGAGCATCAAGGATGTTCTCTCAATGAAACTGGGGACNTGTGGTACATGAAATTCAAAGCTTACAGAGTAAGTTTTCTGACCATAGTGCAGTTGAGTTGAAAATCAATTATATGTGTAACTGGAAAGTCCACATATGGACGTTAAAAGTGTTGTTCTAAATAAATATAAGGGTCTAAAAAGGAAACCCAACAGACTCTAGAAAACAATTTGAAATGAATTTTAAGGATAAAACTACATATCAAAACAGGTGAGATACAGAGGAAATTTTATAGAAAAGAAGACTGAAGCCATCCCAAGAAGTTTAAAAAGAACAGAAATTGCCCCCCACAAAAGAAGAAAGTTGGAAATAATAAAGATAAGTGTAGAAATCAATGAATTAGAAAACAGGAGTACAAAAATAATAAACTTAAAATTTAATTCTTGGAAAGACTAAGACATATTGATAAATCCCAGGTGAGACTGATCAAGAGAAAAATATAACAGGAGCAATAAAAAAGATAATCACAAAGATTATTATAATTTTTTAAATGAGGGTATCATAAGAATATGGCAAATATCATAGGAGAAATTATAATAATATTATAGGCAAGACATTTGAAAATTTAGATGAAATGGACAAATAATAGAAAAATACAGCCAATAATAGAAAATGTGGAACCATATAATTATTAGAGAAATTGACATTGTAATTATAAATCTTCCCACAAAGAAAATTCCACATCCAGATGATCTTACTGGTTAATTCTGTCACAAATTTAAGCAACAAAATCACCAATGTTGCTTAATTCTTTCATGGACTAGAAAATAATAGATTAAGTACTCTATATCCTATTTTATATAAAGCCAGCATAACTTTGAGTCCAAGATCTGACAAGGCTAAAAAAAGAAAATTAGTAAAAAGGACAATTACAGGTCCAACTCTCATGAATTTCACAGCAAAAATTATAAACAAAATAATAGCAGAGGAAATCTGGCGCTTTAGAAAAAAACAATAATTCCTCACAACCAAGTTTGTTTATTTCAGGAGGGCTAGATTAGTTTAAAACAAGTGATTGATTNTAATACTGTATGTCAACTATAATTATATATACATATAGTCTCAGGACATGGAGTAGAGAGTGGGAATGGAATCAATGGAACTGTAATAGATAAGCATGATATCGGGGTGGGAGGACAATATATGAGGGGAGGGGGGTTGTTACTTTGTGAGGGTGAAAAGGGTAACTATTGCATTGTTCCGTACACCTGAAACTAACAAAAAAACAAAAACAAAAAACAGCCCTGGGGCTGACTTCTCATTGTTCTCCTCCCTTCTGCCACCGTGAGTCCCACAATAAGTAAGACGGGACAACTGTGCCACATGAGTTTATCTTACAAATAGTTTCTATCGAGTAGTGGTGATTCCTGTAAGTTCCTTCAAAGTAAACAAACCCCTTCACTTCATAGAGCAGTTCAAAAATAAATGATTCTTTGATGTAAGGATTGATTCAGATGAGGATCAATGAATGCCCAAGCTACTAGGAGAATGGCGGTTGGGGAACAGGATGGTGGCGAGGTGAGAAAGCCCCTGCTCTTTACAAAAGGAGGGAGGGTCTGCTCACCACCACCTGCGACAACCAGGTGCTATGTGTTTCCAGATGAGAGGATGTGGGAAGCACACAGCATCACCTTGAAGCATTCTCACCGAAAGTTTACCCTGAATCTAAACAAGTCGTCTAAAGCTAACTTTTAGTACATAGAAAACATGAGAAATAAAGGGACATGCTAAATATCCAACCATGAAAAATAATTTACAAATCCAGAATGCCAGGCACAGCAAGACAACTAGCCTAGAGCTCTCAAAAATAAAACATCAGGGGGAAAAGCATGGAATATTCTTGTTAAAAGAGACCAGAGGCTCATAAAAATCTGAGTGACGAAAAAACTTTGAATTGATGCTAATCGGGGGAGGAACACTCTAAAAGACATTTTGTGGACAATGAGTAAAATTCAATATGGTTCTGAAATGAGATAATATTCAAGAATTGTCATTAATTTCCTTAGGTATGATAATGGTATTGTAGTTAGGTAGGAGAATATCCTCAGGAGATGTGCGCTGAAATATTTAGAGTTGGAAGGATGTCATGTCCAATGGTTTACATATAAAAATGCCAAAGATATTTAAAATTGTTAAATCTATTTGGAGCATGGATTCAGCAAACTATGGCCCATGGGCCAATTCTAGCCAACTGCCTATTTGTATTAATAATTAAAGAATGGATTTTACCTTTTACAGTGGTGGGGGAAAAATAGGAAAATAATAATAATATTTTCTGGCATGTGAAAGTTATGTGAAATTCAAATTTCAATGTCCATAAATAAAGTTTTATTAGAACATAGCCATGCTCATTCATTTACATATTGTCATAGCTGCTTTTACACTATAAGAGCAGAGCTGTCTAACTCACAAATGCTGACATTATTAATACCAGCCTTTTATAGAAAAATTTTGCCAACACCTGACTTGTAAGATACTTGTATGCCTATCTTTATTGCACAATTATTTCAACTTTCCTGTACATTTGAAATTTTTCATAATAAAAATAATCAGCTTCCCAATCAACATGTAAGACAATTAGGGAACGTATTTTTTGCTAATGAATTAAAAGTAAAGAAGTTGAAATTCAAGGAACAGAGGTTAAGTAATTTGCCCAA
>NW_017731854.1:1005450-1007537 GCF_001890085.2 Hipposideros armiger | reverse complement strand
GAAAGTAGGGGCGGGAAAGGAAACATTTACTTCTGAATTTCTGCTCCCATCTAATGTGTGATTTCTTTCGAATGTGTTCCATATGTTTGTATTCCTCCTATAATTAAAGACCTAAACAGCTGAGGTGGATGCAAATTAATACGCAGTGAGACAGGCAGGATGAGCGGTGGGCACTGGGCCAGCAGAGGACTCGAACTTCCAAGCTGAGACCCACTTGGGAGAGCTGCCGTCCAGTAAATTGCATCGCACCATCTGGGTTTGGCTCCCTGTCAAATGAAACGCGGCGCCTAAAATAGGGTCCCTGTTTAATACGTGTAATTTCATCACCTAAAGCTGTGTTCTTTCTGTCATCGTGTCAACAGAGCCCCCTCCCCCGTGCTCTGATGCCAGCTTCTCCACAGTGGGTGTTATAATGTCATACTTTATTACCCGCCCCTATTTCAGCTGCTTATAACTTTTTGAAGAAAGAAACAAAACCTGCTGTGTCTCTTCTGCTCTGTGTGTGTTTGGATACCGTGCCTGCTGAAGTGTTCCCGGGAGAGAGAACGCTCTCATCCCTGCCCCTCCCCCCTCCCATACAGGGCCCAGACCCCATCGCCCCAGTTCAGGGCCTCAGCCTGCTGCCTGGACTGTTGCCATAGACTTCAAAACCGGTCTCTGAAACCCCAGCTCTCCAACCCATCCCTCATACCTGTCATCCATACAGCGCCCAGGGGGAGCTTGCTGGCGCATAATTATAGCTTATTAATTATGGGTTCCCCCGAAGTCCACCAGTGCCTCCCTGTTCACACTAGACCAGGTCGTGGCATCCTGAGTTGGGAGGTGCATGCCAGAAAGGAGACAACCAGGTCTGATAAGCTTGAAGGAGAGTCACGAAGCCGCTTTGTTCAGCCCACACAGGGTTGCAAACTGATCTGAACTTACATTTAAAATTCAGGGTGTGAGGGCGACCTGGCTGTGACACCTGTCACCCCACTGAGCCACACTGATTGCCAGGGTGGATTGGGCTGACCTGGCGGCCAGGCAGGCGTCTCCTTCCTCCCTCACGGCTCCGTGTGCGTCAGTCTGAAGCTGTGTGCTGGCTCCAAGAGGAGACTGTCCTTCAGTCAAGTGTCCACAGGTAGCTGCTGTCCCCTGCTAGAACCTCCCAACAAGCTCTCAGGGTCTAGTTGTAGGAGAACAGAGGGTAATCACACTTCCAAGCGGCCAGACACAGCCAAACGAGGTCATGCATGTGACAGTCTGCCTCTCTAAAATAAAAAGAGACTATGTCACATACAAACCTAGATTCGGGACTTTTCCTCACAAGGAATCAGAAGACCTCACCATACTCGTTCCATTTCCCCACGAGGAGAAGAGCAGCCGCTCTAGGCGGGTGCACACTCCATCACCCTGGCACTGAAGCTGCGGCAGCTACCAGTTACCCTCAGGCGTACACTGGCACTTGTCTTCAGATAGAGACTTCTCGGCTCTCATGTCCGCCAAAAGCTGCAAAATTAAAGGTTACTGACTGTAACTGAAGAACAGTTCTGTATGTTTGATGTAAAGACCAGGCCTGCTTCACACCTTTTACTTGCCTGGAATCTGTAAACTAGATGTCTGGCTTATAAGCTGTTTTGCCTAAGAAATGGCCGAGGGATCTCAGGATGATGAACCCAGAGGAGAGGAGGCACAGTGTTCCATGAGTTCTGCTGTGTGTAGGTTTGTCGCCAAGGAGAAGAGTGGACTTGACTGCAGGACCTCGTGACAGCAAGCAGGAGAGAGGTCTCAGCTCAGCGTGAGGAAGCCAGACCCTCAGGATTCCCCAAGCAGGGAATGGAGTCTGGAAATCATGGTATGTCCCCTGTCATTGGTGGTTCTGAAGCCGAGGAGGGGTGACCCTATTGGAAAGACCAGGGCACGATAGGGCATCTGAGTGAGCAGTTCTACCCGGCCAGAGCCGCTCACCATCAGTGCAGACAGGCAGCATCGTGGACTTCCAGGGCTGAATCCTGTGGAATTGCTGCAAATGTGCACATCGGATTTTCAAAGGAAGAAAGTACATACACCTGGATCCTTACAACTCACTGGGCGTCCCAACCTCTTCC
>NW_017731854.1:1002658-1003961 GCF_001890085.2 Hipposideros armiger | reverse complement strand
CTGCCTCTTCAGCCATTTTTGGACCAGCTTAAGAGCCCATCCTGTCCTGTTCCCACCAGAAAGCCTCATTATGTGAGTAATAAACTCTGTCACGCCCTCTTCCATTGTGACATCATCAGTCTCAATATCCAAACCAGATTTGGGGTGGGAGCCCAACCTGTCCCTATAGAGTGACCTCCAACACCAATGGAAAAAAAATTAAATACTAAAAATGAAGACAAAAGTGATATTTGATATAAAAAAATGGAAGGGGTTTGTTACTGACATACTTCTCTAAAGGAAATACTAAAAAGAATTCTTCAGACAAAAGGAAATTGCCCAGACAGATGACCAGATGGAAAAAGGAATGAAAAGCAATAAATACGTAGGTAATTTTACTGAAGGGAAAGAAAATTATTGATTAATATAAGACATAAGTCTAAGATTTGTGTCAATCTCTAGGCTAACGCTAAAAATAATGATGAAATAACATAAACCTTCTAAGAAAATAGAAAAACTGGAAGATAAAAATACTCTGAAAGGAGGCAAGAAAGAAAAAAATGAATTTATAAATAGTATTAATAGAATTGTTAAATAGTAAACAACTAAAAAAGATAGATCTAAATGCAAATATATTTTTAAATTGACTAAATGCTTCCACCAAAAAGCAAAAATTTGGGGCCAGCCAAGTGGCACGTTAGTTAAGAGTTTGCTTCGGAGCACCAGCTCTGAGCAACAGGGCCCCGGTTCGGATCCCATATGAGGGCCAGTGACGCTGCGCCCTCTACAGCTAAGATGGTGAACAACAGCTTGACCTGGAGCTGGGCTGCGGTGAGTCACCGATGACGGCGTCGGCTGCAGCAGGGCTGCAGTGAGCTGCCATGAGCGGTTGTCAAATGGCTGGCAAGCAACTGCCTCACCCGGGAAGAGCGCAATGATAATACCAACATGGGCCAGTGAAGCGACGTCCTCCACAAGTAGACTGAAGAACAAAAGAACAGCATCTTATCTGTTCCCCTCCCCCAATTCTCCAATAAAATCTTTTTTTTAAAATGCAAAAATTTTCAGACTGGGAGAAATAAGAAAACTATGTGTTAACATCAAGAAATTTTATCAATCATGTAAAAATACAGAAAGATTGAAAGTAAAGACAGAGCCCTAGGTCCAATTTATATCAATTCTGGATTTAAAGGTAACTTATAATTTAGTTTCAAATGAATAAAGAAAATATTAACATAGTTACAAGAAAAATCAGCAAATCCACGATAGTGGGAGATGCCAACATGCCACTCTGTAACTGATAAAACATTCACACTAAAAACAA
>NW_017731854.1:991435-999124 GCF_001890085.2 Hipposideros armiger | reverse complement strand
CTTAGCTCCATAAAGGTCCCTAAAAATAGCTTCACACATTTATTATAGACTTTCTTTCCAAGAAAATGTTAAAAACGCATTCTAAGAGAACCTTTAAAATAATCCCTTAACATTTAACATTTTTCTCGATTAATCTTTAAAAAGAAATAAATGTAAATAACAAGTATAGTCCATAGTGCTTGATTTAGGGGAAATAAAGTCACGAAACTTTCCGTGAAGTAGGCGATTGTCACCTCTAGTTAATATGGACCTCCTCTGTCGGACTGCTTTTCTTCATTTTCTAAGTTCAGCATCAGCAGCTAACAGTGGGTGCACATTCTTCAAATACACCTGAGCTTAGAGCTCCGTGTTTAACCCAACTCTTGACGTTTTTGCACTGAGATCTGCTAAGTGACGGGTGCTAACCATGCCTTGCAGAGTGCGTAGATGTCTGAGTTGGAGCAGTGCAGGCCATCGTCATGTGTGGTCTGGGCTGTGATGGCTTTGGCCACACTAAACAGCACTCAGGAAGCAATGACCATAGGAGATTCCAGTTAAAACAGGGATGTGTCTGCTAAACCGCGAGGCTGTAAGTTTATCGGTCCTGTTTTCTAACTATAAAACCCAGCTATTGGTACAGCCATAAGCCCAGTTAATGAAGAGAAATAAATCCGTGCTTTTATTGAAGCTGACGAGGTTCCTAGGAGACCTGGGAATAACCTGCCCTTCGGGGGAGAGGGCAGAGGGCTTCTCTCTAGATACCTGGAAGGGGTTTCATAAGACTTCACTGGTGGAGCTGGTGGGAATTCACACTCAGCATTTGTATACGTGGGGGGGGGCTGCTCCTTTGTTTATGTGGAAAATTCCACCAGCTTTTCTGCAAACACCCCCAGGAGGGACACTTCTGTGGCTCAGATGGGTCCCCACTACCGTTTCTTTGCCACCTCAGGGCACAATTTAACTTGCTTTCCTCATCTGTGCACCTGCCATGACCCACTCTTCCTGGGGATGGTTCCTTCTTCAAAGACTGGAGCCCCAACTGGGGTATAATCTCCCCATTCCTGCTTGTCTTCTCTAAAAACAAGCACATTTTTATTTGGACCATGTAATAAGCCTTAAAGTGAATCAAGGGGAGGAAAATCAAATAACAAACTTTTGAAAAGTTACAAAAGATACCCAAACCTACAGACTTCTTTTGGCCTCTGTCTCCAAGCTACATATCACTATAGTCCTGACTCTTTTATTAGATTATAACTAGATGTCCTTTCTCCCCTAACCCCCACCCCCATTTCCTTCTCCTCTAATTCCCTTTTCTGCTACATTCCAACAATGGGGTGAGGATTAAAAGGGGGCATTAAAAGATGTTTGCTGTGATCAAGTGTTAAAAATGGAATTAAATCAGTAATCTGACAGAAGCAAGAAATTCCACAATTGCTTGTCAGTCATGTGGGGATAATCAATTATTAGTTTAACAACTTCTTTTGTCTAAAGCAATGAAATTAATATATTTTGAACACCATTGAAATAATTTCCTAAAATTAATTTCAGATTTCTTTTTTGGACTTGAAATGATGTTTCCAACAGAATTTCTTCAATCAGCATCTTCAGAAATAATGTATTCCTTTTAGTTTCTTGTTGAAATGTCATTAAAATAGGCATGCTAGCAGTTTATGTGTGTATTATGGAATGTAATTTTTTGCCATGTTTAATGGATGAAAAGATTACCACCAGAATAGTGAAAGGAAGTATAAATTATTATCTTAAGAGAAATAAATGATAAACATCACTGTAAGGTCTGGGAAGAAAATCACATCTTTTTAAGTCTAATAGAACTTAGTATCATTTGCTGATAATGTGATGTTTACTAATTATATACTGTTAGCAGTAAGTTCTTTCTGATCCGCAGATGCAAAACAGCGCTATACTTAGGTTATTTGATGCACCGATGTAGTTATGAAGAGAAATTAGGAGTCTAAAATGAATGCTTTATTCCAGTTTTTGACAGGGAAATGGTGTAATGTAAGTTCAGACAGTGTAACAGGGCTGATCTATCAGAGCGGTCACCTCTCCCTTGCTCTGTACTCCCTTGCCACCAGCCATTCAAAACACTGTTCCTACCTCCTGCCCTCACCCTCCACCCAACCCACCCCCTTTCTGCATACATATACTCATATACACGCAAGAAATGGACGGAGGGCCACGTGACGTGCACGCCTGCCTCAGGCGAGCGCCCGGCGGTCCTTTGTGTGCGGTCCATAATTATGACCCTCTCGCTCTTTCCCCAGGTCACCATCACCTTGATTTTGCGATACACACTTCAAGCTTTTACTTATCATTTTACCCACAATGCCTCCCTCTACGCATCGGCCAGTCCTCACGCTTTGGGGACTCCATGAGAACTACAAGGACGGCCGTGGGATACTATGTTGGGCCCCTTCCCTCCCCGGTACTGCAATCGTCTGTGTCACTGCTTAGCTGGCTGCGTTTTATCCACTTGCATTAATGCATGATATCCCACAACCCATTGGCTTATCGTCACTCGTGATAGGCAGTGGGGTCTCCTGCCTTGTTTTTGTTTGGGGTCATGTGGAGCATACTGCTGTGAAGGTGCCTGTGCTTAGCTGCTGGTGGAGTGTGCAGACATTTGTTTCTCTGACATGCACGTGACAGCGGAACTGCTGGGCACAGGGACCCACGGCCTCTTCTTCGATGGATGGACGGCGCTAAGTACCTTCCAAGCCGCAGTGCTTGTTTGGTCTCAGAAGCACTGGAGCACAGTTCCACTGGCTCCACCTTCTCCCCAACCGCCGTATTTTCCAGAATTTTCCATCTTCACCAAGGCACTTAAATATGTGACAGCACCTCACTGTGGCTTCAATTTGCATTTCTTCTCTGACTAAAAAGATCAGAGCCCCTTCTCTTATGTTTCCTGGTCCTTTGGATTCCCTCGTTTGTGGACTGTCTCTTCAAGCCTTCGCCCATTTCCCACCACTGGTCTTGTTCTCTTCCAATACGTAGGAGTTGTTTGGCTGTTTCCAAGCTGGTCCTCTGCTGCTAGCGTCTCCTCCTCTGTGTCTTGCCTTTTCACTCTTCTGATGCTCTTTGGTTTTTGTTTGGTTTTGCTGATTTTTACCAGAAGTGCTTAACTTTCATGTAGTCAGGTTTGTCAATGTTTTCTTTTATATTTAATGCTCTTTGTATTCTATTAAGATGTGTTTCCATATAAGAAAGGGGAAAAAGAGATTCTTCATATACTATAGAGTCTTCTAAAGCCTTCATAAGTTTGTTTTTTACATTTGGGCGTACTGTGTTTCTTGAGTTGGTTTTCGCACGTGGTGTGAAGTGAGAGAGCCTTCATAGTCCCCGTATGGATATAAAATGCTCAACACGGCTGACTCGTGGCGCTACCTCTGTCATGTACCAGGTACCCACACACATGTTGCCAACACACTGCTCCTCTTTTGTTGACAGCGCGCATGGTGGTGGATCTCCTTCACCTGCCTCCTTATACCCCAACCCGCCTGACATCCCCTTGCTGCCACCATATCTGCCACTTGGTCCAGGAAATAGGAACCAGCAAATGGGCACAATTGCCATGTCTATGGCATTTCCACAGTCTCCCACTGTGGTAGGACAGCCACCCCTTCTGGGCAAAGCCTAACCCTCCTCATGGGCCATCTGGACCTCCCTCCACGCACTCAGTGAGATCACAGTGTACGCCATCCTTTTCTTCTGGGCCTTTCCCTCTGAACAGTCCCACCACAGCTACTAGGCAAACATGTGTGAGCCCATGTAAGCCACACATATGTCACCTGGATCCAGTGACTCTCCACAGATGACCGGTCTGAGGTATTTCAAACAAACCCCAAACGTCAGATCAATGCATCCATAACACTTCAGTATATATCTCTAAAAGACAGGATTTCTGAAAAATGTAACGAAAACTTACCTTATCACACTTGAAGGACTTAACAAAAATTCCTGAATACCATCAAATTTCTAGTCAATGTCCAAATTTCCCAATTGTTGCATAATTCCCCCTCCCCCCATGGTTGGTTGGTTTGACTCAGACTCCGTTATTGGGTTATTGCCTATGGTAGGCTGAATATCAGCCCCCCACGTTGTCCAATGTAACCGCTGGAACTGGGAATGTTACCCTGCATAGCAGACGGGGCTCGGCAGGTGTGAACACGTGAAGGCTCTCAGGATGAAGTACGTTCTCCTCGATTATCCATGTGGGTCATTATAAGAGGGAAGCAGGAGTGTCAGGGTCAGAGGAGACATGACAATGGAGCAGAGACTGGAGTGACATGGGAACAACAGACAAGAATGAGGGTGGCCTCCCCAAACTAGGAAAGCAAGGAGGTGGATTATCTCCTAGAAGCTCCACTGGGAACACAGGTGAAGACTCATGTAAGACTCCCAACCTCCGGGATGAGAAGAGAGCAAATCTGTGTTGCTTTAGGTCAATAAATTTGTGTTAATTCGTTACAGCAGCAAAAGGAAACCAATGCAATGCCTTTCAATCTATTTTAATCTACGGCATTGCCCTGGTTCTTTTTGTTTTGTTTCTTGCATTTTATTTGTTGAAGAAATAGTGCCATTTGTCCTGTAAAATTCCCAGTGTTTTGGATATGGCTGACTGCATCCCTGCGGTTATGTTAACTTGTTCTTCTATTATTTCATCCCCTGTAAACCCTTATCTTGATCTAGAAGTCAGGTCAAATATCAGTTTACATTTTGGGGAAGAAGACCTTATAGATGGGGCTGTAAACTTCCTGTTGTATCAGGTCAGGAGACACATCATGTCTGCTTGTCTCTCTTCCTGTGGGTAACGATTAGTCACTCCATCCAAGTTAGTTTGTGAGGTTCTGTCAGGCTTTCAGCTACTGGTTGTGGTGACAGTGCCGTAAAGGAAGGAAATGGTCACCTTCTCATCATATCATTTCTTCTGCAGTTATTGATTTGATTCATTCCATAAAGAACGTTCCCAAATCATGTTCACATACCATGAGGAACAGTTTGAACAGAAAAGGTAGAAAAAATGTTTGGTTTCCTTTATGAATTTTCCAAACAATGGGTTCATTTCATTTTCTGCATCCATCAGAGATGATCGATGATTGTTTTGTTTTATAATAGTCCCATGGAGTCTAACATATTTGATGTATTTCAGTCCATTGCTATTGTTATTCTTTCTGCTCATCGTTGCCTCCTCAGCCACTTGGTGGCCCTGGTGTGGATGTCAACAGGTGTATTTGGTTGTCTCCCACATCCTCGGACAGTCCAGCCCCTTTCTCCGTCTCAGGGCACTGGTCCAGTTGGTGACTGTCGTTTGCAGTGATAGGTAGTTTTCTGAGACCATCATTTTTACATGGGTGTCTCATGCTGAGCTCCCTGTCCCTGGTCGGCTCAAGCCACAGACAGCGTCCACATGTGGGTGTCAGGACTCCAGATCCTTGTCCTGGGGTGGGTCTTTGTCTGTTCTAAAACCAGTGGGGTGTCAGAGCCAGCTTACACTCACTCAGAAAGGGGGCTGGGCTCTTCCAGACTCTGTGCTCAGTGATGTCACATTGGCAGCTTGAGAACCTGCCCACCACCCCATACCCCACAGCTTTCTGGGGATGCCCAGGCTCCAGAGCCAGCGGCCCACAGTCAGGTACTTTTTTAAGTTTTATAAAGAAATAGTAAAATAAGTACACAGTGAATGGGAAAGTGCTGTGACCAGGCCATGCACATTCAGATTCAGGACACAGGACAAACTCCTCCATGGTCAAGGCTGCCTTTTAAATTGGCGTGGAAAAGGTCAGTTAGGCCTGAAATTGTAATTCATTATATTAAAATAATTTGAAAAAAACAGAATTTTTAACTCAACCTTTGTAACAGATAAGCTCCAGGTAAAACACAAATTTCAGTTTTTCAAAGGAAATTACAAAAATAAAATAATACAAAAAATTTTTCATATACCCGTTAGCCTATTGTGTGTCTTCCTTGGAGAAATGTCTATTTGGGTTCTCTGCCTATCTTTTAATTGAGTCATTACTATTGAGTTACAGGAGCTCCATATATATTTTTTTTTCCCTTATACATTTTAGATAACAGATACATAGTGCGCAAATATTTTCTCTGCTTCATAGGTTGCCTTTTATTCTGTTGATTGTTTCCTTTTCTGTGCAGAAGCTTTTTATTTAGATGTAATCCTGCTTGTTCATTTCTATTTTATTGTCTGTACTTTTGTTGTCATATCCATGAACAATGTCATGAAGCTTTGCTCCTATGTTTTCTTCTAGGACTTTTGCAGTTTCACTCTTATGTTTATTTCTTTAATCCATTCTGAATTGATTTTTGTGTATGGTGTAAAGTAAGGGTTGAATGTTATTCTTTTGCATGTGGATATTCAGTTTTTGACTCAAGAGTTTAATCACAGATAATTTTTTAAAATTATCTCTCTTTGAACTTTTCATTTTTATCTCTTTGAACTGCTTAATTATTTGCTTGTTACATTTCTTAAAACTACTTTCAGTCCCTAACATCTTTTCTTTCATTATTTCCATTCCTTTGGCACTTTTGTTCAAAACTGTGAATTATTTTTCTAGTTTGTAAAATTTAAATTTGGGAAGGTCATTTTTGTTCTCTAATTGGATCTCCTTTTAGGTCTTATTACTTTTTTGTTAAGATTGTCAGCTGGTTTTTCTGCCATCTTGCACTTGCCCTCCAGTGCGTTGTTCTTTGGCTGCACTGATTCTACACACGCCCTAAGCTGCGGGCCCCCTAGAGTCTGGCCAGGAGTGATAAGACAAAGATGTAGGCAGATTTACTTCTTTTCGTGACAACTGGCAGTGAACAAGTTTACAAACTGTTAAGCCTCTCTTGAGGCAAGAGAACAAAGCGTTTTATATATAAATATAAATACAGATATAGATATAGATATGTCTGTAAACTGCTATTCCTTCCAATTGGTCCTTCAACAAAGAAACACAACTTATGTGCCCACTCTGTGCTAGTGCCTGCACCCTGAGCCACAGTTTCCCTCCTGCACCTTCACCAAGGCCAGCCCCTCTCCTGCAGGTAAGGCCCTCTGTAAATAGCAGGTTCCTGTTGAACACTGTGGACGCACTGACACCGCAGCTGAGGCCTCCAGCAATCCTGGGCAAAGACCTGAAAAGAGGATGACCTGTCGCATGTATCACATCAGGTCATCCTCACAAAAGCCTGTGGAGCGTAGGCGGTGCCCCCGTTCACAGATGAGGAAGCGAGGCCGGGGACTCAGACATCATCTCGCGTCACAACTGTCCAGCCTGGACAGGCCCCGGTGTTGACCCCATCCCCTCCCCTGGTCTTGTGTCCTGATTACGGACACGTTTCCAGGACAACCGGAGAAGCGTTTGTGGCTGTGACTCAGACTGACGTGAATCATCACTGAGACCACAAACAAGTACTTTACAAAACGATTCTAGGAAACGAATTTTAAGCATAATCGAGAATGTTCAAACTTAGTAGTAAATTAAAGACATCTCATTTAACACAAGACACTGTAACTGCAGGAGCAGCTCAAAAAACGGTCCCCTCCTGTTTGACAAGGGCTGGGTTGCTTTTCGGGGACAGCAGACCAGGACCACAAGTCATGGAGCCAAAGCTGCCACATGAGAGAACTGTGACCTCCAGCTGCGCCCGGAACCAAGGTCTCACCCTGCCCCCCCCCCCACACACACA
>NW_017731854.1:924983-990915 GCF_001890085.2 Hipposideros armiger | reverse complement strand
CATGATTTAAGATTAGAAAAAGTTGAAAATAAATGAAATGTCCAACATAAAGAAAAAAACATGCAAAGAAAAATAATCCCACAGGAGAGAGAAGATTGGAAAAAATTGTGACAAATTGGTTGAGTGGCTATTCCTGGATAAGGATGTGTGGAGGTGTATATTTTTATAATTACACAAGTTTTTAAAATGTGCTACCATGTGTCATTTTATCATCAGATCAAATGTGGCAGGCCCTGGCCTGGCCGGCTGAAGCTATGATAAAGTAAGAAATGGTGACTAAGGGCCGGCCGAGTGGCGCGTTGGTTAAGAGTGGCTTGGGACACCAAAGGGCCCTGGTTTGGATCCCACATATGAGGGCCAGTGACACTGCCCTCCACAGCTAAGATGCTGAACAACAGGCCAACTTGGGCCAGTGAAGCAACATCCTCCACAACTAGACTGAAGAAAAGGACAGCAACTTGTCTGTTCCCCTTCCCCCAATTCCTCAGTGCTGTTTCTATCCCCCAATTCCCTAATAAAAATCTTAAAAAAAAAAAAAGAAGGCCTAAAAGCAATGGCACCTCAGTAGCCATGAGCACACCTAGTAACCAGACCTTGGTTTCTAATACCATTCTCCAATAAAAGGAACAAGGGCTTCTTGGAGAAATAGCTTATTATTGAGATAGGGATATGCAAGATGAACCTGGAGTATCTTATTGTGTCAATAAACAAGGAAGTGCCAATACACACACACACACACACACCCCAGTTGAATAAAGGTGGAATAGACAAATTCCCTTTGCAGAAATTCAGATAATTTATGCAGATACTCCACATTAAAAAAACATGGAACATAACCATCTATCCTCCTTAAGTGAGGGCCGTGCACAAGGACTTCCTTCCGAAGGGAACAGTATGGAGTACAACTTTTCAGTAGGGAAGGCTGGCAAATATGACCTCAGCGGTGAGCAGGATTAAGATCAACAGGCGTGAGCCGTGCTGATGATATGTACCCTTGACATGACGTGATAAGAAGGGCTCTTTACATCTGTGCTCTTCCTCCTAAGACCCCACAGGCCAGTCTAACCATGAGAAAAACATTAGTCACATCCAGACTGAGGGGTGTTCTACAAAATCCCTGACCAGTGCTCCCCAAAACTGTCAGTCATCAGAAACAAGGAAAGTCAGAGAATCTGTCACAGCCAAGAGGAGCCTAAGGAGACATGAATGACTCAACGTAATGTGATGTCCTCGATGGGATTTTGGACCAGACAAAAGACAATGAGAAAAACTAAGACAATCTGAATAAAGTACGGACATTAGCTGGCTAAAAATGTTCCAATATCAGTTCATTAATTGTGACAAATGGACCATACTAATATATTAATAACAGTGGAACCTTGCTGTGGGGTATATGGGAACACTATGTACCATTATCATAACTTCTGTGTATATCTGATACTATTCTAAAATAAAAATTTATTAATAAAAAAGCAACATTATCACTTCATTTAGTTGAATACAGACTTATACATATAATTTTTAATTTTAAAAAATTATAGAAATAGTGGAAAATTACTTAACTCATAAAAACCCATGTAAGAAGTTTGAATCACAAGAAATTTAACCTTGATCTTGAACAATTCAAAATATTGTACTAACTTTTTTTATGGTGTACTAGCTGTTAAAGACTCTGACTCATGTGAAGGTTTTCTCTTATTCTGAAACTGAAACCTTTTCTTATCTCGTAGCTATAGTGGACACAGACATTTGAAATTCTTAGAGATTAAGGATCTCTTAATTCGCCCACCCTTGTTTGATTTTTGCTTAGGGTGATCCTAGCCCCCGCCGTGGAAATGTTACTGTGTCCTCTGTGGTGTGCCTGTCACTTTCACAGCAGTGTTTCTTTGTGTTCAGAGGCCGTTCCAGAACAATACTCGTGTTACAAAAACTTTTTAAATAGAATTGCTTGGAAATCCTGACAAGGTGCCTCCCTGATCAAATTTGATGAGTTCCTAGGAGCTTCCTTTTCCCTACCTACCTGCCAACACTCGAGGTTTTCACACTCTGGCCTTTTGGCCAAATGCTGGCTGGAGTCAGTGAGGCTGAGATTTTTTTCAAATGCTTCTTAGCCATGGGACTCCTCTCCAACTAGTGGCCTATTCACAAGTTCTCACTGTTACATTGCAGGTTGTTTTATTACAATATAAACCATGTGTCGTTTATCTATGTAACATAGCAATCTCTTTACATGGCTTGTACATATTTCTCTACCAGTCAGTGGTTTGTATTTTACTTTTTGTCCCCCCAATGAGTGAGCTGTTAACGTAGTGCAATGTGTGGGTTTTTCCTTTATGGATTTGGCTGTTTGGGTTTTAATAATGTAAGGCCATCCCTCCACAATGTAACCCGTGGACTATTCGGGGTTTCTTTCGTTTAGCCTTGTAAACGCCAGATTCCAACTGAACTGTCCTGTGACTTAAAACATCGTGATTGAGAAAACCTGGTTTGATAAAGGTCACCCTCAGCGTCCAACGCGAGTTGAGACTTAGGGAGCCAGGCTCATGACTAGCTCTGGGCCACTGAAAACATTCTTTTTTCAAATCTCACCGCGGAGCCTTTTAACAGAGATTTTTTGAAACGTAGGCCAGGCTGCAGCACCCCGGGTGGGGTATGAGGAGTCGGGGCGCCCATAGATTTCCGCGCGCAAAGCACACAAAAACCGCCGTAATTACTGAGTAGCTGCAAAGCTGCGCAGGCGCAGAAGGTTGGCGCGACCCACAGGCGGGGCCGAGCCGAGGAGGCGGGACCGAGCCAGGAAGGCGGAAGCAGACGTGAATGGTTGAGCTTGCTTACGGTTCCTGTAACTCTCGTCGTCTCCCACATGGTCTAGCGGTTAGGATTCCTGGTTTTCACCCAGGCGGCCCGGGTTCGACTCCCGGTGTGGGAAGGCCCAGTCTTTTAGAATCTCGCTGATAAATTCACCACCAGTTCAAGTTAGATCTTCTTAGCAAAAAGAACGCTGAATATACTTGTTGAAAGCTGTGATTCTTTCCCAAGGGTGCTGATCCCTCAAGGCCCTCCCTGTGACTCATAGCCCAGGAAAACCTGCTCCTGTAATTAAGTGTTGGTATTTCTGCCCATCATATACTTCATTTAAAATGCCACAACAAATGATCATAAAACTATTAAGCAGAGGAATACTCTTTCTTTAAGGTTTATTGAGACATAGTTGACAGAATATCGTGAGAGAGTAAGGTGTGAAACATGATTTGATGTATGTGATTAGCACAGTGGGTCATTAACCCCCGTCTGCTCACATAATTACCCTTTATTTTAGGCAAAGGGACTGTTACATTTTAGACAGTTCACTGATTTGTGTGCCCCCACTAAGTGTTTCTGCCCCAGGACAGCGAGATGCTGAACAGGAGGAAGACACAGCAGGGCCCGGAGGGGCCACACCCAGGGCCACAGGTGTTTGGCGGAGAGTGGTCCTTGGAGCAGGGGTCACTGGGGCTGACACGCAAACTATGAGACGGTTCCAGGTGCAGATGCAGAGGTGTGCATAGGAATGTAGGCAGAGCGGAAAGAATCCTGATCCACTCACCTAGCCAACTTCCCCAGGGCATGACATGGGGAAACTGAGGCATGGCGTCTGCGTCTGTACAGAACCACAGGTGTGCTGATGCTGAGGTCAGCCCTCTTAGCAAAGCCAAACTTTCAGAAGCCAAAAGGGCCTTGAAAGTTTCTCATCTTCTAAGCCATTTCCAGGATGGGAATAAAATATTTCTTTTCATGCATAGGCCTACGTGCTTTTAACTGTATTAAAAGACTGCATGACTAGTAGTGCAGGCAACGCTATTGCCTTTGAAAGTTCTGTTGTTTGAATCACTTCTGGAGCCACTCACTGGGATTGATCTAATCATGGGACTGACCTCATGGTACACCAGCTGCTGATGTCACTGGCTTGGTTTGGATAAAAAAAAAAAACTGGTGGAGACAGCATCCAAGGCGCTCGAACCATTTATAAACCAACTACATGAGGTGCAGACAGAGATGAAGGTATATTTATGGGGAAATTTTACTGTTTGTGAAGAAGCAGTCATGTCCATCCCTTGATTGAATTTTAATTCTATGTTCTCAATTTGTATTGGAGATCATATAAGATTTGACCATAAAAATCATTTCAGTGTTTTGCAAAAGTGTCCCCATAAAAAGCTGTCAGACTGACCGCCTCCTCTCCATCCTCACTCCCACTGTGTATCTCCAATGTCCCACTGGCTTTGGCCCTGACAGGCCCAACAGCCTCACCCAGGGCTGGCCAGAGGGACAGATTACAGTGGGACTTCACATTTCAACTTGTGAGTAAGTGGTGAGAATGTTTCACTCATCTAAGATAATTCCATCATGTCACCCCAAGCATTATGTCCTTGTACAGAAATGAAATACAAGTGGAAGGCTGAGAAAGGTTTCCAAATAGCCAGGAGAGGGACTGTTCTGGTCGTTTTCTTGTTTGCTCTTGTGTTCTTTCCTGTCCTTCATAGTCTTCTCCTTTTGAAGAAGGTTGGATCTCTGCAAACTTCATTCCCCAGACACCCCTTCTAGTAGATTTCTGATTAGCTTCTGACCAAGGCACATACTTGTTGGAAGACTGGAATAGGACACCTGACAATTAAGTCCTTGAACTCACCCTAGAAAAAGTGCTACATACCTCATTGCTGAATATCACTATGCTCACCTTCGAAGTACTCTCCTTGGGAAGCTATGCACTGATGCCAGTGCCTATCCCACCCTTCAAAGCAATCTGGGGACTCTTTTTCTGAAATGGCCATCAGAGCTGTCACTGTATTACCCTAGATGTCCTGAATGTCATCAAAATGTCTTTCTTTCAATCTTTCCTTTATCATCGAGTAAAGAAAGAAGTCATTGGGGGCCAGATCAGGTGCATAGGGAGGGTGTTCCAATATAGTTATTTGTTAGTTTACTGGCTAAAAACTCCCTTACAGATGGTGCCATGTGAGCTGGTGCATTGTCATGATGCAAGAGCTCCTTTGGGACCATTTCTGCACACACCTTTCTCATGCCAAGATGTTTATTTAAGATTTTCCTGTTTCTCTATCGATGTTTACTTGGTCTGCTATGCTTCTCACAATCAGCTGATGATTGTGACACACATTTGATGAATTTTTGCAATGGTCAGTTCTGCTGTTACTGGCCGCCCTGACCTCTCCATCAGTGATGTGTTCTCTCCCCTCAGAAAAGTGTGTAATCCATTTGTACAATGCCATTTTCTTCATGGCATTATCCACATAAACTTGGACTAACATGTCTCTGATTTCACTTCCACTCTTGCCAAGTGTAACAAGAAATTTAATGTTTGTTCATTGCTTTAATTCAAGCTCAGACATTCTTGCAACGGCCCACAAAAACACGCAACAACAATAATGAATACCATTCAGCAAGACATCACCACACATTGACACAAACACAGCTGTGAGACACTGATATACCAAGGTTATGAAACCTTACTGAGCTGTTTGTACAGTGCTGCCAATGTCAGTGCAATGTGGCAAGTTTGCGAACTTAATTGTCAGACCGCATATGTCAAGAAAGCAGAGCCATTTTTTATGCTTCTGATGGGATCTTTGGGCTTCCCCTGATGGCTGCCAACAAACACAGACTCCAGTGGCGTTGGGGATCCGACAGGAGCTGCTGTCACTGTGAGCCATCAGCAGTGCCAGCAGTGGGCAGCTGTAGGCTCCACTAGCCCTGGAAGTTGTCACAGAGCATAGTCGGTTTGAAAGTCATGGTGTGGTTCCAGTGACAATGACAGTGCCCAGCAGTGACTTTCAGAGTGAACTCCTGCCACCAGGAGCTCCTCCCCACCTCTCCTTTATCATCCTTTCAGCCCTAAGTGAGCAGTGGCATCTGCGGTCACTAGTATCTGAACAATCTGATTTTTATCTCCCTTAGCTTCTCCAGCACTCCCAAAAAGTCTGTAACAAACTCCCTGTACTAAATTTCATGTTTGAAACATTTGTTTTGTTGACTGCAGACCTATGGGTACAACTGTTGTTATTGTATAATTGCCGTCTACTGTGATCCTCCAGTACCTTACTTTCTTTTTTGTTTGTTTGTTTGTTTTTAAGCTGAGCCATCTTGCCACCTGTTGGCAGCTCAGCAGTAGCTCAGCTCGGGCCAGGCATTGAACTGCTATTGCTCAGAGCTCAAACTCTTGAGCGAGCTCTTAACCAACTGAGCCACTTGGCCAGCCCCCAGTACCTTACTTTCAATAGACCCTCATCCCAGGTGATGCCAGGTTATAATTTCAGTAAATATCTTGCCACTGCCTATGTGAGCCACCGGTATCTCATTTTCCACTGATACTAAGGTCATGACTGTTTATGACTGTTCATGTTTATGCCCAAGGAAAGATAACCAGTCTTAAATTTCCATCTTTGAGTGTCTGTTTCCTAAAGGCACTGTTGGCCACAAAACCTGTGTGGATGGATATCTAGCTAGACCAGGGGTCGTCAAACTTTTGAGACGGAAGAGCCAATCCTGTCCCTCACAACAATTTAAAAATTATTTGAAAGTCATAAATATATTTTTACAAATAAGGAAATTTTAAAGTAATATTACAACAAGTAATAGTATTAATTATATCTTTATTAAAATAAGAAAAATTCACACATGTACATAACCAAGGAGCCACATGTGGCTCGCGAGCCGCAGTTTGCCGACCCTGAGCTAGACAATTGGAAGACACCGCAGATATGTCTAACAGAGGAGCAAAGAGGAAGGAGGTGGCGATAGCAGAGAGTAGGACCATCTCACGGCTCATGTTGTTGGAGCCTGCATGTAATGCAGCCGGGCCACCCAGGTTGCTTATTCTGCTGTCACTCAGCCACTTGTGGCGGCCACCACTGAAGCATGTCACTCACTTACATACACTGCCTCTGCTTCCGGAACTGCTGAAGCTCGTGGACAGCTCCTGTTACCCTGCTGGAAATGCCCAAGAGGAGGAGCCTAGAGCTAGCCACTGTTCCCCAAAAGAGAAGAAACTACCCCTTCCTCCTGCTTTCCAACCACCTGTCAGTGTCTCCAACTGACGAAGCCTGATCGGAAGCCAGATGGCCAGGCGGTCTGGAAATGTTCGCAAGATGACAGTCCCCTGCAACACAGAACAGAAGAAACAAGCCCGACATTGATCAGACTTAGCTTGACCACTTGTTTATCTCACGTTCTTCTCTGAAAGTACACGTTTTTGTTTTTGAGCTTACCTAACAAACTACCCCCAAAAAAACATACTGGCTTAGAAACACCCCTATTATTTCGCTCCTGATTCTGGGAAGGCTCAGCAGTGCAGTTTCCCTGTTTCACAGGACACCTGCCAGTCACTCACTCAACTGGCTGGGTTCAGCTGGTGGTTGGGAGGGGCTAAGGCTGGTCCTTCACTGGGTGGTACCTCCTTCCTCAGGGCTTCTCCAGTGCTGTGAGTCTTGGGCATGGTGATCTCAGGGTACTTTCACTTTTTACATTGTGACTGGCTTCCTAAAGGAGGGACCTGAGAATGCCACTCCTCAGAAAAGCTGGAGGAAGAACTGGCCTAAGGTCACTTTTGCTGTATTCTATCGGTCAGCACAGTCTCAGACCAGCTCCGATTCAAGGGAGTGGAGAAACAGACTTCACCTCTCAATGAAGAGTAACATGTGCTTCCGCAGAGAGAAGTACACAGTGTCCCTTCTCAAGCACTTTACACTCTGGGGAAACACGCACGGGGCGGTATGACCACTGCTGGGCAGGAGGAAACAGACCGGGACCATTGGGCAGAGAGAGGCGTGCGGACCCCGGAGGCACGTGGCTGAGCTGAGTGTGGGGGTGTGAGTGTGTTTTCAGCGGAGACCTGAGATGCTAGTGAGGTGTCCTGCCCGCAGAACCGTCCCTCGGAATTGTGGCTGGCCTGGACAACAGGGGTAGGTCAGGGAACATCTCCTGTGGGATTCTAAACTGGGACAGTTACACGGAAAACACACCGAGTGACTATTTAAACACCTTCCTTTGGCAGGTGACACAATCTGTTTTGAATTTCAAACAGGTCCCTCTGATTGCTGGTTGGAGAAAGGACCTTAAGTGGAAGGGGGAGAAAGAAGGCAGCCTACATGGGACGCCGTTCCTTCCTTAATTTGTTCGTGGTTCATTCCTTTCTTTGCCCTTCATTCAACCAGCACAGACTTTCTGGGGGAAGTTAGTGGAGTTCCAGGCTCTGGGGCCTTGCGACAAACCAAACAGCCAGAATGCACCGTCTTTGGGGAGCTTGTGTTGTAGAGAGGGCCTGAGGTGCTGACGCAGTGTCCCCGGGGGTCCTGACGTCCTGGGAGCAGGGTGGGGATGTGGGGGGTGGAACCATGGTATTAGTAAGCAGCCAGGTGGGGCATGTGGAGGTGATCTGGGAGCCGTGAGGACAGATGAAGAGAAGGTTCTAGTGCTTTCCAAGTTCTCAGCGGCAGAGAGCAGCACCTGCCTTTATGACTGGCTCAGGACTGAGCAGGAGAGAGTGGGGACCAGGTCAGGACCAGGGGACAGGCGGGGAATGGATTTGAGAGGTGCTGGGCAGAAGTGAGTTGGGGTGAGGGGGATGTCAGGACTTTTGCTTGGACCTGCTGTGCTTGGATTCCTGTGTGCCCTGATGGGTTTCGTGCGAATTCATGTGTGTCACCTTGCCGTCCTGGAAAGAAGCCTTCAGGCAGGGATGTCATGATTCCCACCTCACAGGGGGCTGAGGCGCAGGGTGGCCAAGGTGAACCTGTGGCTTCCCCCAAAGCCCGCTGAGAGGGCCCTGGCGCAGGATCGCGCGCGTGGAAAGACTCCCATGGGGGAGAGGAAGGAGCCTGGCCTGCTGCGAGTCCTAGGCCACGGGGAGTGGCAGAATGAGGAGGGAAGGACGACAGCAGGAAGCAGCGGCAGGATGCCCAGCCCTGCCCGTGTCCCCCAGCCTGCAGGAGGTTCCAGGCTCACCCAGCCTGGGACCCGCCCCTCGGGAGTCTAGGTCCTGCGCGCTTGCTGCGCGCTCCCAGGAGGCTTATGTTCCTGACCTAAAGATCCCTAGGTCTTTCACAGGGTGAAGCCAGGGTTCAGTGACAGATCCAGTCCGCAGAGTCTCAGGAGCCCGACCCCTGGAGCCAGCCCAGAGGGAGGCAGGAACAGGCGGGAGAGGGTGGTACACACAGAAATGCGAGAGCGGGATGTCTGATAACACTTCCAGGTTCCGTGGTGCCCTGGACTTGGCAAATAGAATTTCCATGAGACAAAGTAATTATGCCTGTTTACACCCACAGGCATGTCACTGGCTGAAGAGCCTGCCCAGGGCGCCCCGCTGATGCTTTGAGCACTCTTGGGCATGCAGGCACCGGCCAGCCAGGCGTCCACACCCAGGGGCCACTACACCCTCCCTCCCCGGTCCTTCCTGCCTGCCCCATAAATCACTGCGTTATGCAAATTGGGAGATCTGCCTGTAGCCCCCTTGAGGAGAAATCACCCACAAATGTGGATTTCCATGGAAACCAAACGCAAAATGCAGCAGGAAGGAAAGGAAGAAGAAATGAGACCTGCCGCCTCGTTTTCATCAGCGTCGCTGTTGTCATTACCGCCCCTCCCCCATTTCTTTCAGTGCGTGGGCTTTTAGACCAGAGTGATTTTGTTTTATTTTTCCTGGTGGGGTTCTCGGAGTTCAGTTTATTTAGTCTGGAAACGGGATTTATTTAGAGTGCTTATCTTTGTGAAAAGCTATCATATGGTGAATGGTGGCCATTTTCTCGGTATGACTGAAGCAAGACAAGAAAGGGAACCTTCATCCCAGTGGAACTATAAGAAAGCTTTTAGGAAGAGCTTCCCAATTCATATGGTTATAAATTACTGCCACACAGGGACTGGAGATATGACTGGAATGTCACTTCTGGAAACTTCTTTAATTGTAAGGTAGTGTATTTGCTGGGACTTCAACAACAGACACCCAGTTACAGTTCTGGAGGCTGGACGTCTGAGATTAGGGTGTCAGCTCGTCCTTGGCTAGCCCGTGGCCGCCTTCTCACTGTGTCCTCACGGGGTCTTCCCTCTGCATACCTGTGTTAGGTACAGACCTGACACCAGTCAGATTCATGCAGGGCCCACCCTAAGCCTCATTTTAATGTACTAACCTCTTTAAAGGTCCAGTCTCTGAGGTACTGAAGGTGAGGGCTTCACCGTGTGAATTGGGAGTGGGGGTGGAGGTGGGAGAGTTGGGGTAGGATGCACAACTCAGCCATGCAGGTAGATTTCATTTGGAAAACATGATTAAGGACCGGCACATGAGAGCTACAAGAAACCTCCTCAGAAATCTGACCCAAAGACCAGATTTCACAGCAGGACACTGCGGCCCAGGGCAGGTGATGAAATGGCATAGGTAGGGGTGACCAGAGATCTGCGGGTACCCCTCCCAGCCCTGGTAGGGTATGCCATAGACCGAGCAGAACTCTCCAGAAGAACGTGCTTACATCACGACAAGATAACGTTGTTCTCCATGACACAGCCTGGGTGCGACAGGTGCCTCTGTGAGTGAGTAACCTGCAGGCCCCCCTCGCTTGGAACAAGGAGGGGAGGCATGCTTCTGTGTGGATCAGTGGCCCGACATAGGCGGGCTTCTTCAAATCAGCGTTGGAACATCTCCCCCAAACCATTTACATTTAAAGTAATTATTGATAGATAACGTGGCTAATGCCATTTCAGTATTCATACTTTTATACAATTTTTTCTTCTTAAAGAAGTCCCTCTAAGATTCCTTGTAATGCTGGTGTAGTGGTGATGAACTCCTTTACCTTTTTCTTGTCTGGAAAGCTCTTTATCTGTCCTTTGATTCTAAATGACAGCTTTACTGGGTAGAGCAATCTTGGCTGTATGTCGTTATTTTTTATCTCTGAGTTTTTCCTGCCACTCCATTCTTGCCTGCAAAGCTTCTGTTGAGAAATCAGCTGCCAGTCTTATGGGAGCTCCCTTATGGTAACTAACTGCTTTTCTCTTGCTGCTTTTAAGATTCTCTCTTTGTCTTTAACCTTTGCCATTTTAATTATGATGTGTCTTGGTGTGGGTCGCTAACTCTACCAGGGAAGAGAGTAACTAAAAGGCACAGCTGAATTAATTTTGTCTCTTCTACAGGCATTTTTGTGGCAACTTAACACTTTCTAGGGAACATTATTATTTTTTGTATATGCAGGATCATTAACAAGAATTGGCTTCTTCTCATGGCGCCTGCTCCCTGGAATCAGGAATCTTGACTCAAGTGGAATCTAGAAGGGGAGTGTTGTTTCTTATATTAGAAGTCCAACTCTGAATTCACTCGAAGAAAGCTTCTAAAGTATTATAAGAGCCTACTGTGGCATCACATTAAGTACCATACAACTTACTTATGGGACCTTTCTCTAATCAACTGCATAGCCTCAGGCTTATTATAATACAGCATATTTAGTAGCACACTTAAAGGGATTTTTAAATGCACCATGTAGTATACTTATGAGAGTTTTAATGCCAACTTCTTTTACATTTTTTTTCTTTATTTTTAGTCTACACACTATTCTCTCAACATTCATGCAGCCTCACTCCCATTCTCACTTATCAGGGACTGTCTTGTTCTATGATTTTCTATCTATGTAGACATTTTCCCTTACCTTCCTCCCTTCTTTCCTTCCTTCCTTCATTCCTTCCTCCCTCCATCTTTCTCTCCCTCCCTTCCTCCCTCCCTCCTTTCCTTCCTCCTTTCCTCCTTCCCTCCCTTCCATTCTCCTCCCTCCCTTCCCTCTTTCTCAGTCCTCCACAGGCATCACAGAGATGCTAGCAAAGCAGTGCCCACCCTCCTGGGTCTTCGGTTGTTGGGATGCACATACAGCCTCTTGGTGCAGCTGCTGGACCACCTCATGCTTCACCTCTAATGTTAAAAATATTTTGGAAGGGAAAACAAATGGTGTCTTTGCAGAACTTCTTGTTTGTAAGTCACTGGACTCAGCTTTTACTCTGATGTCTTTTTCTTAACACCTTTTCGACTGTGTTTTCAAGTAATAAAGCTTCTTGGGAAATGCTTGGGCCAAAGAACATAAAATCAGGGTTTGTGGCTTCAGGTTTAGAACTGCATGAGACGCCAGTGGGTGGGGCTGCCTTTGTCATTCAGTAAAGGAGGGAGGACTAGCGCCACCGAGGCACCACTTTGGTGCTGGTTGTCGTTTTGAGGATGCGTTGGATAGCCGCGCCACCACCGTGCGCCACTGTTGCGAAGCTGTGACCTGTGGAGGGTAACAAAGGCAAGCCTGCTCAGCCTCCTCTCTGTGGTTTGGGTTTACGTCCAACACGCCGAGCTCCAGGCTGCACCTGCCTGAGTTTGTACAGCTTCCCGAGCCCACCTCCCCAGCGTCCCATCCCCCGGGCTCTGTTGGCTTTAAGGAAGAGAAGCCTTGCTGTTCATGGGCCCCCTCCCCGCATCGTAGGGTGCGGAGGGCGCACATTCTCGCCCTGCTTCTCCAGCAGGGGGCGCAGAGCAGCACAGCGGCAGGCCCAGAGGAAACACCGGCAGGGGTTCTGAGCGGAGTATTATTCAGCTATAAAGAAGAAGGAAATAGTACCCTTTGCAACAATATGGATGGAACTAGAGAACATTATGCTAAGTGAAATAAGTCAGTCAGAGAAAGACAAATATCATATGATCGCACTTATACGTGGATTCTAAGGAACTGAATGGATGGAAGAAGTGGATGGAGATAGTCTCAGAGACACAGAGGAAGAACTGAGGGTTGCTAGTCGGGAGGGGGTGGGGATGAAGGAGAAGGGGAAGGGATGAGACAATACAATTGGGTAATTGTAATATGGCCTCAGGGATAGAAAAAGACAGTCCGAGGAATACAATCAATAATGTTGTAAGTATTTCTTAGGGGGCCAGATGGACCCATGTCCTTTTGGGGAGTCCACTTCATAGTTGATGTAGAGGCCTGACCACCACATTGTATTTCTGAAACTGATGTTGAATAATACTGTATGTCAACTATAATTATATATATACATATAGTCTCGGGACATGGAGTAGATCGCGGGAACGGATTCAATGGAATTGTAATAGATAAGCATGATATGGGGGGGAGGGGGGCTGTTACTTTGTGAGGGTGAAAAGCGTAACTATTGCATTGTTCTGTACACCTGAAACTAACAATAAAAATATTAAAAAAAAGAAAAAAAAGAAAGGCGCTTTGCAGAGCTTGAGCCTCGTAACAATATCCAACCTCCTAACCCATAAATACAACACATCTCTGCATTGGTTTAGGTCTCTCACTTCCCTCAGAAGAGATTCCGAGAAACTTTAGCCTCTTGAAATTTGTCATTTTTAGTTTTTGTTGCTGTTGCATAGAAAAAAAGGACAGAGAAAAATCTCACGTGCCATGATTCCGGGAGCCCAAATCCTTGACACCCCACTTCATCACCTTGGCTTCCTCGGGAAAAATAATTTCAACCTCCCTTTCAGTTACAACTTACCCATCATGGAAATGGGTTTTTTCTTTACTCCACAGAGATGTTCAATTATTTATCATAATTATTTTAAAAATCCAAGGCGTCATTACCTTACCGTTGCTTTCATCTGTGCATTGTAATTTTAGGATTTGCAGTATGACTCTTTTTATTTTCGTTTGCCATTAAGTTGGCAATAAAGGTAGTTGATTATACAAATACTCTACAATTAAAGAACAAAGCAAAACCATCATTATAAAGAAATACATTCTGTGTGATCAGCAGCCCATAAAATTTTCTGCTGACTATTTTAAGACATAGTAACACTTTTAATTAACTTGAAGTAGACTTTTCTATTATAAGGAATTAAACTCTCAGGTATACATTAAAGTGCTGCTAAGCAAATTAATTAAAACCAAAGAAATCAGGAAATGACATCTGGCATTAATGACGCCTTACCTTATGAAACGACTGGGTTGCGGAGAAGCAGACATCTTTGCTCCATTTCCCTGAGGCTCAGGGTTGGCCTCAGGTTTTGTTTCCTGTGTGGCCTCAGGTAATTTACACACATATATAAATCCTCAGTTTGTTCATCTGTAAAATTTAGATAAAAGTAACACCTATTGCACAGCGTCGTTGTAAAGATTAAAGATACAGAGTGCAGGTAACATGTTTAGTCTAATACCTGGATAGCAATTATTTATTATTATTATTATTATTATTATTATCAGGTCACATGCTTCTCTTTTAGAAAGTTGTTGTAAAGAACTGTGACTTTCTTTTTTGTGTAAATTATGACATTTCTGGTAAAGTGGGTAAGAAATTCTCTGTAAGACTTTTTTAACTCCGATTTTTTTTTTTAATTGCTAGCATCCCTTAAACTTCTGTACTAATTCCTTATAAGCTGCTTTCAGATTTTTGGCCTTACAGAGGGTGATTAAGGAAGCCAAACTCAAAGAATTTTATTCAACTGCAAATAAGTCCCTTCTATAATTTTGGTTAAAAAGATAGTGGATACTATTTTCGAAATACCCACGATGTTATTTCTCAGTGCTGATCAATGGTGCTGTGCACAACAAGGTCTGTCTCTGCTCAGAACTGTGACTCGGTTCAACTAAAAGAATTCCAGTGTCATGGCTAATGCCGTCGTGTGTGGGTGTGAAAAGGGACTTGACTGTTCTCGTCCCCCTTGTGAGCAGCATTAATAAAGCAAAGAAATGTAACAGGGGCAGAAATACATTCTCTTAGTAATAAGATAATTACTAATGGCAGTACTAGCAGTCATTAGATTTAACGGATTCCTGGAGATGTGTAAAACATGTTTTCAATTTGTCATCATCTAGTAAGGCCGGTGTTCACCCATGCCACACAGGGAACAGCCTTTCTTTCTGGGGGACGTTTGGGTCCCACTGATGCACTGTGACTGTCACACCCAACCCAAGGTGTAAACTCCTCTGGTCATCAGCCACAGCCTCTCCAAGTTCCCCTCCACGCGCTCCTGCTGTGTCCTAGATCTCTGCCTCTGTCCTTCCCTGACCATTGTCCCTGTCACAGCTTGTCTGGGGGTGGAAAGCTCTTTGTAGACAGGAGAGGTAGAGTTACAAGGCCAAGCAGATTTTCCATGTTTGAACCCAGATGGGGAAATGTGGAGAGAGGGCCCAGTCAGGTGCAGGAGAAGATGCTGAAAGAAACAACCATGGGAGTCAGCAGAAAACACACGACAAAGAAGAGCCGCTTGGGGAAGCAGGTGGGGTATGCGCTTGGGGACAATAGACGCGGCATAAACAGAGCTGGGGGTGCTGCGTGACCACAGAGAATGAAGACCAGCCTCCGCTGCCGCCCGGACTCTGGGGGCCTGTGGCTGAGGTCTCTGGCACAGTCACGGCTCTGAGTTTCCTGTTAGGCACGTCTGCCCACCTTCCTGAGCTCCGACGAGATTTCCCCTCCCTTATCTCCATCTTTATCCTTGTTAGCCAGGCCCGTCACGGGAAAGAGGCTGGAAACCCTTTTCTTCTCTGTTTCCCACGTGGCCCAAATAACACGACAGCTCTGTGTCCCTTCAGGAGTCAGCACTGCCAAAGGGAAGACCCCTATCTTTATTGTAGCTCAAATGGCCTCCTTAGGTGCTAGAATGTTTTTACATCTCCTGCTCTGGGTTGAGTTCCATCTGGTTTCATAGGGGCCACCTGCCAGGGTGGCTCCTGAAGCTTTTTTGGAAAAAAACTGCACATGGTCCAAAGTCTTCAAGTTTTCAGAGACTCATCTTCTCAGCCTTCTCTTCACAGGCGGAAGTGCTTATAGCTGTGAAATATGTCACAGTGAACCCAGTGCAGGCAGGAACCATGTGAACCAATGAAAGGGATTGTCCCAAAACCTTCACAAAACAGTTAGAGCCTTAAAATTTGTTAAAAATTAAAACAGTTAAACATGAAAACATTAAACATTAACATTTCTTAATGCAATTTAAATTCAAATTTTTAATGTAGTTAAAAATTTGTATATAATTAAACATTGCACTTTAATGTTTTAATTAAAATTTTAATGTAATTTTAAAATATATAATGTAAATTAAATATAACATTAACATTTTAATTAAACATTGACATTTTTTGAAGCATTCAGTTTTGTTGAAACATTAAATATATAGGATAATAAAATAAATAATAACTAAACTAATATTTAGTACCCTGTAACAGTAATATTTTTGTAACTTTATTTTGTTATAATTTCAAATTTATGGAAAAAAATGCAAGAATGAGGGACTTCACCCCATTGCTTCCATTGTGCCCCATTTGCCTTCCCCCCCTCCCCTCCCCCCACCCCTCTATTAAATCATTGGAGAGGAAGCTGGGAGACACCGTGCTTCTTTACTGGGAAACACTCACAATGTATTATATTTCCTAAGAACAAGGAATTCTCATACCCTGCCCTGTGCAATGACCAAAACAAGAAATGTTGCATCGGTACTATTGCCTCACCCTGCGGCCCATACTCAGATTTCTTCAGTGTCCAGGGAATGTCCTTTATAGATGTCGTTCCCCAGCCCAGATCCTGTCTGGGATCATGCATTGCTTTCAAGTGTCACCTCTCTTTCTTTCGACCTGGAGCAGTTCTAGTACATTTTTTTTTCCCTGTCTATTTTTTTCAGCTTCATTAAGGTATAATTGAAATATGACATTGCGTAAGTTCAAGGAGTACACTGTCATTAAAGTGTTAGGAGCTGTGAGAACTAAGATGCTGATTTTATTGCAAACAATTTCCCGGGAGCACTGTGAGCAGTGCTTGCCTTCTCCTCACGGCATAACTTACTACACAGAGTAACCATCTTTTCGTCGCCCTGGTGAACTGTAACAGTCCCTTTGTGTGTGGATCACTTCCTACCTTTTTTTCTTTCTGTTTTCAACGTCATGACTGCATATCTTGAGCCCCTCAAAGGACAGCAGTGTCCCGTGCCCAGCTATTCTCTATAACTGTGTTCATTTTCCATTCAGTTGTCCTCCCACCATTACCGCTTGGGATTTATGTTTGCACTTTCATCCTTTTGGACCAATTCCCTTTTCAGTGATCCATCCTGGTCAGACGTCAGGTGGGTTTATCACTGAGAGGTAAGGAGGCAGCACGCACAGCTCCACGCTGTACTGTCTGCGTCAGAACTGAGAACTGATGCTCAGTGATCATCTCTAGCCAACGCACCCATGTTTCCGTTATTTATGGAGTGGTCTGTGCACTGCAAAGCTAGCAGCAGAGTTTGCAGCCCTGTGTCACTAAAATGTATACATATGGGAACTGTGCAACACGAGGACTGTTCAAAAAGTGCAAAATGGCTGAACAGTGGTCCTCTTCTGCCTCTTTGGTGTGGGTGATCCTCTTAAGCACGCTGCAGTTATCGGTAGGACAGGATGGTTATCACAGGACCAGGCAGCCACCTGAGGCTATGCCGTCATTTAAGGAGGCAGCCGCAAGATAGAAAGTTGGGGCTCCACTGGCCGACTGTGCAAACGAGTGCCAATGCTGTGTGACCTTGGGCATGTGGGTGTGCCTCTCTGAGTGGTCGTTCACCCAATTATGAAGCACCTTCTTCATAGGGTGCTTTTGAAGATGAGATAATCTGTGCAAAGCATTTGGTATATCATGCCTAAAAATATAGTAAAGGCACAATAAACATACTTCTTACTACAGAACCAGTAATGATGATAGCTAAGGTCGGCTGTTGTCAATAGCTTTTCTTTTTTTTTTTTTTTTTAGCTGCTCCATCCTGGCACCTGTTGGCAGCTCAGTGGCAGCTCAGCTTGGGCCGGACTTGAACTGCTGTTGCTCAGAGCTCTTAACCAACTGAGCTACTCAGCCAGCCCAGTCAACAGCTTTTCTTGCCCACATATCCTTCAAGCTGCATGTGATGTTGTTTCTGCCCTAAAACACAATTTTCATTTTTGTCATGTTTCATCCAAAAAAGATAATAACGTATGATCCTAAGAATGATGTATTCCACACATGAACCCTTCGGGAAAGACCTAGACCTGCTCTCCAGGACAAACAAGCTAAGGGTGACGCAGTCCACATGCCCATGGGAGATGGGTGGCAGCTCAGCAGCGTGACACCAGTGTTGCCATGTTTTCTGGCATAGGTTCAGTTTCCCTGGCATTGAGGACGACTGTCAGCTTGGCATCTGTTGTTGTGAAGACAGTGAGCCCAGCAGTCATGGCTTAGAAGGCAGCACTTGCCACATGGGAGCCAGCCACAGCCAGCTCCCCAGCCAGCCCTCAAAACGCAATGGTCAAGTCAGTCCACTGACTGGGAGAGTGATAAAATTACCCAGTGGCACAAAAGTTTTACAACCTTAATGTTCTACTTTAAAGTATAGACAATGTCTCGGAGTTCCTTCAGAGGTTAACTTAGAAGAAACTCGTTTCTTCGGGCTAGGTTTGGCATTCCCTGCATGACGGTTGTCTGTGCTCCCACCTAATGTTATCTAGAAATAAACGTTGGTGTAGAGTTATTTTCAGCTCCATGATATTTAAGTGCACAGCACTCAATCTACAGCATTGGTGGTAAATTGCTTTCTTGCTGCTTCCCATTAAAAAACTAAAAAACTAAAACCAACATCCCTCCATTTGTTTTGTCCTCATCTATTTGGCTTAAACAGGAACTATTTTTGATCAAGGGTTATATATGTCTAGTTATTGAGAATTAATGGGTATTTCTGGGCAAAACTTGACTATTCTACAAAAAGCTTTTATTGTCTTTAAATTGAATATAAAAGAGATACAAAATAGTATTTTTAAACCTAAGATAAAATCTATAATAAAATTTTGTGTATAGACAAGTTAGTTTAAGAAAAAATGATATGACACTTACCTTTAAAATACCCTCAAATAGATGTTTTCCTTGCTCCCAACTCATTCCCATCCTTGCACCCCAGAGGCAGAGGAAACTACTGCACAGGATTCTAGAATTATCATCCTCTTACTTTACTTTGCAATATTAACACATATATTTGTATTCCCAAATAGTGCGTTACTTAGCTTTGCCTGTTTTTCTCCAGCTTTATTGAGATAGAATTGCCATATAACATTGTGTAAGTTTAATGTGTAAAACATGATGTTTTGATACACATATATTTTATGAAATGATTGTCACAGTAGGACAGTTAACACCTCCATCACATCACATAATTACCATTGTTTTTGTGTGTGGTGGGAACATTTAAGATCTACTCTCTCAGCAAATTTCAAGCGTATAGTACAGCATTGTCAGCTACTGTCACCGTATTATATCTTAGATTTCCAGAACGTATTAGTCTTATAACTTGGAGCTTGTAACCTTTGATTGACACCTCTCCATTTCACCCACTTCTCAGCCCCTGGCAACCACCAATGTACTCTCTGTTTCTGTGAATTTGGCTTTTTTATATTTCACATGTAAGTGAGGTCACATAGTGTTTGTCTCTCTCTGACTAATTTCACTTAGCACAATGCCCTCAAGGTTCATCCATGTTGTCGAAGATGGCAAGATTTTATTCTTTTGCATGGCTGAATAATATTCCATTACATACACACACAACCACACACACACAATATTCAGGTTGTTTCCAGATCTCGACTATTGTGAATAATGCTGCAATGAATGTGGGAGTGCTCATACCTCTTTTTGAGATCCTGGTTTCATTTCCTTCAGATAAATACTCAGAAGTGGGATTGCTGAACATGGTAGTTTGCGGACCCTCCACACTGATTTCCGTAGTGGCTGCACCAGTTTACAATGCCTCCAACAGTGCATGAGGGCTCCCTTTCCCCCACATCCTCGCCAGCACTTGTTATGTTGCATCTTTTTGCTGATGGCCATTCCAACAGGTGGAGCGATATTTCAATGTGGTTTTGGATTTCCCTGATGATTCGTGGTGCTAGATATTTTTTCATTCTACGAATGTGGTATATCATATTTATCGATTCATATCTATTGAACCATTCTTGCTTCCCGTGAGTAAATCCCACTTGATCATGGTACATTTTGTGTCAGAAACCATAGTTTGCATGATGCCAGTCTTCTAGAATTTGTTGTGACTCACTTACTACCCAGTATCTGGTCAGCAAATGTAATTTTGTGTTTGAAAAGTATGTGTGCTTTATAATAGTTACATGTTCTATATATGTTCTTTAAGTCAAGCTTTTAAAATGTTGCTATCAAATGTTGTATTGCCCGCTTATTAATTTTTGCCTCTTTGATCTATCATTACTGAAAGAGGTATCTTAACATCTTCTGTTTGTATGGTGAATTTACCCATTTCTCCCTGTAATTCTGTCAATGTGACTTACTGTATTTTGAGACTATGTTATTAGTCCAGCAAAGGCATTCTTTCTTTTTGCTACAGTGTTTTTATTTCTAGCTTTCTTTTTGGTTCCTTCTTAGAATTTCCATCCTTCTGCTTCCATCGCCCATGTGTCCTGGCATGCTAGTCACCCCTTAGCATCGTAATCATAATCGTGGTCAATTCTTGGTCTGATAAGACTCTTTCAACATCCCTGCCAGCCATGCCTGAGTCTGGTTATGATGCTTCTTTTGTTGCCTCAAATTGCATTTTTTTGCCCTTTATTATGTCTTGTAAATTTTTTTTTTGATAGCTGGACATGATGGAGTGGTCAAGGAACTGCTGAACACAGGCCACTGGTGGTGTTCGGCCCTGTGATTAAGCCCATGTCCTTTAGCGAGCCTGCCTGTGCCCCTGGGCTGCACTGTTCACACGTGCTGCAAAGCCCCACCTCCGCCTCGTAGGTGGACAGAAGGGCTAGTGGGCCGGAGCTGGGCATCGCCTTTCCCAGGTCAGCCAGGCTCCAATGAAGCCCAGAGGTCAGGCTCTGGCTCACAAGTGTCTCCTGAGGACAGGCCTTATGATAAAGAATTCTGCAGCACCCCAACTTCTGACTTACACACTATGATTGTTTTGTCACCTATTTTAATTTTGCCTCTTATCTTGTAGTTTTTAAATATCACAAAATATTGTTCAGTTTTACAAATTGGCATTTATTTAGATTTAATGATATTTAAAACTGCCTTTTAAATATGTATATTCAGTTCTTCTACTAGAAATTCTTTTAGTTATCTGTAGGTGGCAAAATGGTTCATTGTTGTTTAAGTGAAAATACCTTTATTTCTACTTTGTTTTAAAAGGTGTATTTCCTGATGTGTAGAATTCTCTCTGCACATGGATGGTGGGATTAGATATCTAGGTGTGTGTAGAAATTTCTCACTGTTTGCCCTTTCTCCAAAAAGGAAAGGGGGGGCCTTGAGGGGAGGGTGCTCAGGTCCGTGGCCCCTCCCAGCACAGCCACCCCCACACTCCAGGCCTCCCCGACCTTGCTCGAGGCTCTCTTCTACTCCTTCTCGTTTCTGTCTTTTCCTTTCTCACAATAAATGTAATACCTGCTCCATAAATAAATTTGGTGAATAGAGAAAAAGTCAAAAAGAACCATCTGGTCTATTTCTTTTCAGTGCTTCCTTAAAAAGAAAAAAAAATTAAACTTTAATGTAGATAAAATATACTATTCATACAGCTTTATTGCTTAATTCTGTTACTTAACATTCATCATATTTTTCCCAGCCTACTTTTATAACCTAACATTGACTGGAACTGCAGTCACGGCCACTTGTGTCTTATAACTTACCCTTGGCAGTAATCACTCTCTGTGGTGGGGGAGGCTTTTCAGTGGTCATCTAGGAGGACCCCAAATTCACTCGTGTGTTTGTACAATACCTGGGAGGCAAGATACAGGCTAACCCCAACCAAGGAGCGCACACCACATAGTCCCCCCGAAGATCCCAGCAAGGTCCCCTCAGTTCTTTCTTCGTGAGGCACGCTGTAGCTGTAACACTGACTGTAAAAAGCATTTCCCTCCAAAGTGTTGTTGAGAAGGTTGCATTTCTACAATTACAGCTCTTTCTAACACAAAATTTGCTTTTCTTAATAAACCTAGTAATTCTGAAGGAATTTAAATATTCAAGACACAGGTAGATTTTTATCATGTCGAATAGACCGCCTCTGAGAAGAGAAGATGGGAAGGGGGTCGGGTGCCCAATGCAGGTGGGCGGCTGAGCCGTTCCACGTGCACTTGGCCGGGTAGGAAGATGACATCCCTCAGGATGGCCGTGTCTGCAACCCCAGAGCAAGACGCATGTGTTGACATGCCTGCCTGGGTTTCCTTAAAGGAAATGCACTTAGAAGCCGAGCAGGATTAAGGCATCTTTTTCCCGCCAGCAGCCCAGTCACCCACCAGCAAGGCTTCAAACACTCCCTGTACACACAGCGCCTGCCTGAGCTATTGGCTAAGTCACATGCTTAACATTTTAGATTCCACATGGACAGCGGGCTGCACTGGGCAGCACAAAACCCATTCCTACTCATGTGCAGAGTGGGAAACATGAGAGAGTGGTATTTTTGCCCGTTTTTAATGTTGTCGGTCATCAGGCAAGGGTGTGATGCCCACTGCCTCCTTCCATTGTGACACCAGCCAGCTGAAGAGCGTGATAAATATTAGATGGTGGAATCCATAAAAATGGATAATTCCTTGCCTTGGCTGTCACCAAAATATTCTCAGTAAAAAGATGAAATGCTATGACCTGCCTGCTGGGACGGGATCGGGCCCTTCTCTGTTCTTTGGATTGTGTGATTCTTACTGATCTACCTAAAAGTTCCCTGGTTCTTTCTTCTGTTGGCTCATGACCACTTTTTCCCGCTGTTATAGCTCATTTATAGTATTTACATAATCAACAATCCAAAACTTTTTATTGTGTTGGACAATTGGTGATTTGTAGGTTTGTCTAATATGAAAAACACAAGCACACAGAGGCCCACCCCACCCCATAACACAGCCTTTTCATGTCATTGTTACTTTATTAGTGGTACAGGTTTAATCCTGTTATTATTCTTTATATCAAAGATTCTCATGGGTATTTTCTGAAACAATTTTACTTTGGTTCCAAAAAATTTTTGAAGCACTACTCTTATTAAAACATTTAATGAGAGGGGCTGGCCAAGTGGCTCTTTGGTAAAGAGTTGGCTTGGGACGCCAGCTCTGAGCAGCAGCAGGTCCCCGGTTCAGATCTCACATGAGGGCCAATGACGCTGCGCCCTCTACAGTTGGGATGGTGAACAACAGCTCGGACTGGAGCTGAGCTGTTGTGGGTTGCCGACAACGGCATAGGCTGCAGTGGAGTTGCAGTGGGCTGCTGTGAAAAGCTACCGTGAGTGGCTGGCAGCTGGCATGAGCAGCCAGCAGCCAGAGTGAGCAGCCAAGAGCCGCCGTGAGCGGCCATCCAGGGTCCAGCGACTGATCTGCCTCACCCGGGAAGAGCGCTATCATAATACCAACATGGGCCGGTGAGGCGACGTCCTCCACAGCTGAACTGACTAACAAAAGGACAGCAACTTGTCTGTTCTCCTTCCCTGATTCCCCAACGCTGTTCCCCTCCCCCAACTCCCCAATAAAATCTTTTAAAGAAAACCACATTTAATGAGAGGATAAAGGGGGTCAAATATATGGTGATAAGGAGAACTGACTGGGTGGTGAGCACACAATGTGACATATAGATGATGTATTATAGAATCATACAATTAAAACCTATATAATTTTACTAATCACTGTCACCCCAATAATTTTTTTAAAAATTTCAAAGTATTTAATGGAAAATTTCAAACATACCAAAATGTAGAATATTGTAATGAACCCAAACAAATCTTTCCCTCACTTTCAACAATTACCATCATTTTGCCAATCATATTTGACAAATCTTCTCCCCATTTTATTTCCTGGTATATTTTACAGGAAATCTTAGACTACAAGTCATTTTATCCTTAACTATTTTATCTTTAGTAGATAAAGGTTTCTTTCTATATAATGTCATTATCACACCTATCAAAATTAATATCTTAATAAATAACATCTGATCTATATAGCATACGCCCAATTATTTTAAAAATACTTTTTTTTAAACGAGTTGGTTTACTTAAGTCAAGATCCAAATAAGTTCTACAAAATGCATTTGATTGATATGTCTCAGTTACCGAACACTATCATTTTAACACAAAAGCAGCCATAAGTAGTAGGTAAATAAGTGATCGTGGTTGTGTTCCAATTAAACTTTTTTTATAAACACTGAAATTTGAATTTCATAAATAGTTTTATGTGTCCTAAATAATATTTTTTTGAAAATTCTCAACTATTTAAAGGTGTGAAAACATTCTCAAGCTTATGGTCTGTACCCAAATAGGCAGGTGGCTGGATTTGGTCATGGGTCTTGGTTTGCTGATGCCTGATATACCACAGGCTCTTAACAATCAATACACATTATAGTAAGACATGGCTAAGACCTGGAGCATAAAAAATAAAAATGGCAATACTTAATGCAAAATGTTCAGCCTCATTGATAACTCAATGTGAAATAAAATGAGATCACTTTTCTTGTCTTGATAACTTGGCAATGATTAGGAAAAATGATAGTATTTAGTATAAAACTCACTGGAAAGCAACATTATGTGGTTTTTTTACAAGTCTTGAAGGACTCCATGCCTTTGACACGGGTTTCCCACTTTTAGGCTTCTATTTCAAAAGTGTAATCACAAGTACAGACAATAATTGTGAAAAATCATGTTCATGTAAAATTATTTATAAAAGTAGAACTGGAAGCAATTGGGTTGTAGGAAAATACATTTGAATGAAATCACACTCATAAGGAAAATATTGCGTAGATCTTGGAAATTATATTTTCAATAATAATATAAAGAGAACACACCACAATATTAACAATGGTTATCTCTAAATAGTGGCATTATGGGCAATTGTAATTTTCTTTATATTTTTCTATATTTTCTACATTTTTCTTAAAAGAAAATGTTGTATATTTAGAATAAAAGTAAAATGTAATGTTAAGTTGGTCATGAAGTAATCAGGCAGCAAAGAGAATGAACCAGAAAACAGAGTTGTGTTGGCAGAAGAGACAGGCTTTGATGTGGGATGTATCAGACAGGAAGTGGAGGGGACCAGGCAGAAGTGAAAGTCACTGTGAGGCCACAGCCAGCCTCAGCCCCTTCGTGAGGAAGCCCTGCCCCTGTTCTTAGCAAGTGGGGTCTCCATCAGCGCTCTGGTGGGAGACGGGCAGTTTGCCAGTGACAACAATCAGAGGAGTGCAGGCTGAAGGTGGAGTCAAGTCAGAAGGCCCCTGCACTTGCCTTGTTCAGGGGAAAGATGGTCCTCGGCGGTGGGGACAGGCAGCAGAGGAGGAGACGCCCAGGAAACAAGCCCACAGAGCCAGCGGTACCTGACCGCTGTCCGTTGTTCAGTGACTTGGGCTGGGTACAAGAAGGAGCTGAAAGCAGAATCCAAAATTTTGAACCTGGGATTTGATGGGTGATGGCATTGGCTGACTTAGGGTCTGTGAGAAATACACATGTGGAACCAGATAATAAGGTAGGTTTATGGGACTTTCACACGGAAATGGCTGGGAAGCAGAACTCAATGGTGGTTTTAGAGTCCACGGAGGAATGGATTGGAGGTCAGGTAGCCACCGCGTCACCCCATGAGCAAGTCACGTGCTGGTCCAGCTGCAGCAGAGGCAGCTGAGCCCCTTGTGTGTTCAAAAAATGCAGAACTGACATCCATGACCTCACATAGCAATGCCCAGACTTACATTTTCTTTCTTTCACTTTTTTCTTTTATTTTTAACTTTCTGTTTATAAACGTCATACATGCTTATCCTAGCAAATTTGAAAAGAACAGAAAACTTGAGAAATAGGAAAAAGAGAATTTCCCTGATCCCACCATTTAAATGTTTAGTCTCTCTCTCTCTCTCTCTCTCTCTCTCTCTCTCTCTCTCTCTCTCTCTCTCGTTTAAAAACGGTTGAGATATTTACCACTGTATATACAGTTTTGGATTAACTTTTTCCATTTAATGCAACTTCTGTGTCATTTAAAGCTCTTTGTATATAAAGGAAAGGTGATAAAGAAAAAGAGGAGGGGGCTGGAGTTTGAGTTCAGTCCTGTGGTCAGGGTTGTATTAACCATGCCTCTGTAACGAAACTCTAATGAAAACTCTGAACACACAGGTTCTGCAGGGCATCCTGGTTGGTGAGCACACAGGTGAGATGGGAGGGTGACGTGCCCTGACCTGAGGAAGACAGTTCATGGAAGCTCTGTGTCCCTCTGATCTCGCCTCACCTATCCCTCCATTTGGTGGATCCTCCTGATTTGCATCCTTTATAATAAAATTAATCATGAGTAAGACACTGTCCTGAATTGTGAGTCGTTCTAGCAAATTATGACTCCTGAGGAGGTCATGGAAACCCGTGTTTATATAGCTGATCAGTCAAAAGTGCAGGTGGCTGGAGATACCGGATACCTGGTGTCTGCAGTAAGGGCAGCCTTGTTGGGGACCATGCCCTCTAGCTTGTGGGGCTGTGCTAAGTCTGGGTGGTTAGCACCAGAATGGAATTACAGTACAACCGGCTGGGTTTGTATTGGAGTACAAAGGACCAGGATAAGCAACTCAGGTTATCCTTAGGAGAGAGTCACAAAGAGAAATGTCCTTATTATTTATTTCATCAGCTTCCTCCTCACTTTGAAGTATTCACTTTCCAAATAACATGATAATGCCTGTTCTTGGGGCAAAAAAAAAACAAAAACAGCCTCAGAAATTGCATATTTAGGTGTCCTGTCCTCAAAATACTGGTTTCTGTAATGAATCTCTAAGTTAACTTGCTGCAGCTTGAGTGGGCAAGTGGGAGACTCTTAGGCAACTGACAACATTTCCAAGCTGCAGAGCATCTTGGTTTTCCTTCCGTGTCATTAAAAATCACCTTATAAACCAGAAAATCCAGCAGCAGGGTGTAGAATTCCAGTTTCAAGGATATTACACATTTCTTTGCAAAACAGGATCTTTCTTTATTGCTGCACCTAAGTAATCCTGCTCAGTATTGCCCACGGAATCAAAAGAAAGTCTAAAATGCCATCATCCCTGAGCGTGGGGATTAAATGGCTCCTCCCTGAAAGGGTGCAGTGTCTTTTATGAGTTACCACTATTAAGAGATGTGCACTTGGGGCTGCTTGAAAGCAAATATGGTCAGAATGAAACTTCTTTTAAGTAGTCAGACCATGTGAGTGGATAACATATTATTACTAATATTTATGAAAAGAATTGAGTGCAAGAACGTTTTTCATTAGAGTACAGCTCTTATTATTTCTAAAACTTAAGAGCCAAGAATTGACGTCTACATGTGCTGAACTGGCTGAGCTGGTCCCCCTTGGGCCACGGTAGCCTCTTGTTCAGCTCTCCGGGCCACAGTGGGGGTGCTCAGACTACTGCCGAGGAATGCAGTGAAGCAATGGCATGTCAGTTAATCGTTGTAAGCTACGATTCAAGGGTATGCAGTCAGGTGATTCGTTCGCATTCACAAAATGAGTGCTGTGTTAATAACTGAGTTATAGTAGCATTCTAAAATTTCAAAGCTAGGTCAGTCACTGTAGGATGTAGACACGTTTCTCTCTTGAGGGTTTCAGTAAGCCACTCTATGCTGATTTGTACCAACCCAATTTTGAAGAACAGTTTCAGGAAAACATGGTAAGATCTAGAATGAGTTGACTTACCTAGCTTGGACAAAGAAAAGAGGCTGTTGGAATGCTTCCATCTCAACTGAGATAAACTTAGATTTGAAATACAAAATGATTCACGCAGGGTCTGACACAAGCAGCTGACTCACCCATAAAGCTTTGCTCCCAGAAATCACTCTAAGGGACGTCGTGTTCTCCGAGCATCGTGCACGCCGTTGAAACAGCATGTCTTCTGGGAGTGACTGCACGTGACGGTGAGGCTGAGGCTGGCCTGGGCGTGGGAGCCAGTGGTTTCCTTGATGCTGATTTGGTTTTGTGACTCTGGTGTCACTTTGGTAGCCCAAGTCAGGTAGAATTAGTTATCCACCTGGACAAAGTAAAAGAATTTTTGGTCTACAGAATGTTACTGATTTGATCCCACAACTGTCTTCCGAAATAATATCACTTTCCGTGCAATACCCTAGTGACACTCCAACCTGTATGCAGAAGGAAACTGGGCTGTCATTTGGAGGAAGAATTGAAAACCAGAGTTTCCTACATAATGTGCAAGCTTCATGGTATAGTGTTGCCATTGCTTCTTTCTGCCACGTTTTTGGTTTTTGGTCCTTTGGTTTCCTTTGTAAAAGCTTGCACACTCTGCAGAACCACTTAGGATGCCCAGGGACTTGAGCCAGCTCCAGGTTGGGGAAGCATGGCTGGTTTTTTTGTTCTTGTTGGTGTTTTTTTTTTTGCAGAGAGGTGACAGTGTGACCTAGTGAGGAGCCTGAGAGAAGAGCAGGGTCTATTTCTTCCACCTGGAGAATGGCACAGTCTTGGGCTGGTTTCCTAAGTACTTGGCGTCCCCATAAAGCCAGGGTGCTGTCACCCAGGCTTCACCCTTTAAGGGTTTGGTTTTGTCCTGGAGGAATACATTACAGTGCTCTCTGGGGTATTTGCTGTCCTCAGGATTCCATAGATGCATCACACATAGTCATGCTTTCTCTTGGATAAGACACAGCATTGGCACCCCCTCTGCTCGTGAGAATGTGCTTGAGAAATTAACTCTGAATGTCACGTCTTCTTATACATTGGCCTTGGGTTTGCCCCTTACCCGTGCAGGAGGGACACGGCCGTGGGGTTGGGCCCTGATTACTCATGTCGGGTTGTCCTGCCCTTGAGGTTTGGGTGTGAGCATCTCTCATGCTGCTTGAAAGGATGCCCCTGGACTCAGTACACACGACCCAGCTCTTAAGTTGGGCTTCATGGCGTCTGTTGCCATTGCTTCTTTCTTTTTCTTTTGCTTTTTTTTTTGTCCTTCGGTTTGCTTTGTAAACGCTTGCACATTCTGCAGCCAGCTAGCTAGTGCCTGGGCTCTAGGACCTCGGCTGGCAGTCCCCTCGGTGCTGACAGAGTCTGTGGCCGTGCTCCAGCCCCTGCCTTTTCTCTCCCCGGTCTGGTGTCTCCAAGGACTGCCAGAGGCCGTTAGAAGGCAAACCTGACCTTGTCTCCGCCCCTGCCCTTGCACCTCGGGCATCCCGCCTGGCATCCCATCACCACTTGTTCTTTTGTTCTGAGCTCCAGCCACACTGGCCTCCTCGGGGCTCTGAGTCATGGTGTTTGCCTTGGACCAAAATCCCCCTGCAGGTGGTAAACACCTATTGGTTATCCCTTAACTCAGTCAGCCAGCCTGGTGGGTCAGCTCCCCTGTCACTCATCCTCCCCATCTCCATGGCTGACAGCTCCATGGTGGGGGCTGTCACATGCACCCCACCATTGTGCTCTGTCGCCTGAACTTGCTGGTCCTCCACTAGCCTGCAGCCTCTGACTGCAGGAGCCACCTCTGTCTTTGCCCATGATTGAATCACTTGTGCCTGGCACTGAGTAGGCCTGCAGTAAATGTTCAGTGTGTTGGATGGCAGGACCAGTAAGCTGTACACTGCACCCCACCCCACCCCACTCCACCCCAGGACTAAAGACCTTGGTTGCTCGTAAGTAATTTGTGTAAATCAACTGTGTGGGTGTTTTGAATACATAATGAAAATGTTTAAGGGATCACAGCTATGATAGGCTGTTCCCAAGCCAATTGTAGTAAATGTTATGTTGTCAGGAATTACATCATCACATCACCAGGCCTTTGTGAAGTCCCCTTGTCCCATCAGCTTTACGGTTGCTGTCAGGAGCCCATGGACCAGTCCTACCTGAGGCACATCTGTGGATGATGGTGGTGACAGCATCTTTATACAGAGGCGACTGGTTTCCACAGGGACAAGCCTGTGGCAGGGGACGCATGAGCCAGGAGGTGCCACCAGACGCCGCCGGTGCCTTTGAGTAGAAGCAATTGTCTCAGAGTGGTTTTACTAAGTGCTTTTATTGGATTTGAAATTTTTTAAATTAGTAATCCCTGGGGGTGTAGACGACAGCTGGTAGAGCAGGGCACTTGACTGGCATGGGGCCTTGCCCTCAGGCGTGCCAGCACAGGGCACACTCACAGGGCACACTCACAGAGTTCACACCCAGACTTTGCACAGAAGCTCTGGGTTCAGGCTCTAACACCTCCCTGCCCTCTGTTCTATGAGGCAAGTGCTGGCTTTTCAGAACCTTTTGTGTTTTTTTAAACTATCAGTGTAAGACTGGGCGGGGGTTGAAAAACCACTGATTTCCCCAAGGTATGCCCACTTTACACTTTCTGTTTCTGACAGTAATTTTTGTGAAGTGGGGCTTTTTGTGGACAGTTCTGGGGAAACAGGAGTATTACAGCTACCCAGCTTGAGACTCAGGTCTCTCCCCTTCGCGGTGCTTTCCGCAAACACAGGATGGCTGCTGGCAGGAGGTTCCCTGCCCACGTTTTTCACCTGTGGAAGCTGAGAGGTCAGAGAGCTTCCCAAAGTCAGGTCTGGCGAGTCTGTCTTCCCACTGGGAGGCCGCTCTGCTCAGCTACTCCTGGCGACTGTTCCATGGAGTCCTAGGAGACGCAGGGTGGCCTCAGCTTTCGCAGATGTTGAGAGAGAAAACCAGCAGAGGCAGGGGAACCAGCGTCTTTGACGCTCACGTCAGGTGGCTCTGTGATGGCAAGACACAGACCGAGTCACAAACATGCCAAATCAACCCCAACAAGAGTGCGGCTGGCTAATCCTGGTAGGGGCGTCATTGTTAGGCACTGATTGATGACACTTATCCGCTACAGTTTGTCAACTGAAAAAGCAAACGATTTGAATTCAATTGTGGGAAACTGCATTAAGGAAAGAGCTACAGAATAAGTAAAGCAAAATGTTACTGGAAACCATTAGGCAAGAATTGACAGGAAGATGAAAGACAAGCTGTCCCCAATTGTCCCCTGTGGGTGTTCCTTGGAAACGGGCAGCTGCCAATCAGAAACCAAGTGCAAATGCAAAGTCAGCCGACCCAGGGTGGGATGAGGTCAGGTCAGCAGGTGACATGAAGGGAAGTGGGGAGCAGAGCGCCTGGGGGTCAGGGTGCATTGTGGGCTGAATCTAAACGCCTGAAGGGGGAGGATGGCTACCAAGCAAAGGGCGCATATAATTCATCTGTAAATGAGGACAAAGTACAGGGCAATCAATTATAAAACAATTCCTTCTTTTCCCTTCTGCAAAACACACTTTACAGGAAAAGGTAATCACCCCTAGCGACACCTGCCGCGAGTCTTAAGAAATGGAATGGAGAGCTTGTAACACTCGCCCTGCATCCGTCCCTCTCTCCTTTCCCTGTACCTCCATCCTGCCACCCATTTCTTCATCCGTCCATCCACCCATCCACCCACAAGCATGCATTCAGCAGACACTTTTGTGTCACCTGGGGTGTTCTGGAGACTAGGAAGTGGGGATACTACAGTTTGGAAGAGCATCTGGGCCCTCAGTGGGTACAGACACACAACCAGACACTGGCGTTCTGTCTGATAAGCACAGGACCGCTTGCAGAGACTGTGGTGCCAAATGTAAGGGTCCTGGCGATTGCCGTTGTCACTGAGGCTGCTGCTGAGAGCCACTCTCACGTCACGCCTCCAAAAACTTCATGGACAGTGACTGACTTAATCTCATAATGACCCTGTGAAGTCATGCTGTTGTGTCCCCCTAACCAATGAGAACAGTGGGCTGCAGAGAGCTCGAGTGACCTGCCGAGGTATCTCACCTGACAGCAGAGGGTCAGAGGCGGCACCCGTCCCTCCTCCTTCCACTATCCAGGAGTTCCTCTCCTGGCCTCCTGCGGCCTGTGTTACTTGCCGCATCCCCTCCCACAAGCCATTTGAGACGTGTGCTCAATACAGTAAATTACTGTTTATGTCAAGGAGCTCAGGCTCAGTTGGTACGTAATAAAATATCCATTCACCCCGTAGCTCATTTTGTTCCCTATCCTTTTAAGTCCCTCCTTTGCAGGCAGTGGAAGGGACTGGAGAAGTAACACATGACTCGTGGGGCAAGGCATTCTGGGAACTGGTGGAAGTTCCCCACATAGATGTCCTTTCCTGATCAACAGTCATTGGGCAGCCTTTGCCAGTAGCAACTTCCAGCAGAAATAACCAAGAGGCCTGGGCCCGAGAGCTGGGCGGGGTTGTGATCACACACTGTGCTTGGGGACAGAGGCCCCAGCAGTAAAGGATGGACATGCCCCACAGCCACATGCCCCACAGGGAGGAGGAGTCACTGCGCCATGTTTCTAGGCCCCCTGCGCAGGCCTGCTCACAGCCTCCGTGCCTGCACCTGCGTCATCGTGCTGCCTTCTGTCTCAGGGACAGACGTCTGTCTTCTCTCTGGGCTCCCGAGTGACGCCCCGCTTCCACTGAACTGAGTCTTCGTTCCTCCCAGCATTCGAGCTTGTCCTCCTCCAGCACAGGTTTCCTACTCTCTGCCATCAAACGGTAGAGTCTTCACTTCCTGATAATGTCGCTCACCTTCCCGCACGATTTATGATTTACGTGTCTCTTTGCTCGGGGACAATTCCCCAATGACTAAGCTCCGTGTCCTCGGCCATCCTCTTCTCTGACCCAGCACCTACAGGCACCACCCACTCTTGGATCACCTGTGACACCTGCTATGAAACACTGAGTGCTTTTCCACGTTATGTCTGTCTTATTCGTATTTGACTTTTTGTGTTAGATGTGCTTACCCAGCTAAGGTGTGTGAGCTGCTCCAGAGTGGGGTCCATAATTCATCTTCCACAGCGATGGCATGTGCTGGGGACATCGGGAACAGGAAGGACAGGTCATATTCACAGGTAGCCCCCAAATCAGCTTTCCATATATGACTTTTGTTGTCTACAGAGAGTACTATGCACTCGTTCATTTGTTTTTCCATTGGTTCCATCCATCCATTTAACGAGCATTTACTGGCCGTGCTGTGCTCCCTGTCAGTGTAAAGATGAGCTCACTCAGATGACAGGAGAGAGACTCCCCACTCTGTGTGACAAAGGGCCCATAGGGATCAGATGCTGTGGAAGTCCAGAAGACACAGAAATTAACTTTTCCTTGGAGAGTCCATAAATTCTTCAGAGAAGAGGAACATGGGTGACTTTCAGCTGGGCAGTGAAGGTTGGACAGAGGGAGAGAGGAGGGGGCATTTCTAGAACAGAGAAAAGCACTATAGAGAGGAGAAAAGGCCAGAGGTCCACTCTGCTTGGAGAGAAGGATGGGTGGGTTCGAGTGACTAGAGGGCGGGTGAAGGGAAGGTGGGGTAGGGGACAGGATGGGGAGGGTCAGACTGCAGCTCTCACCTGGGCACATGGGTGGGACATCTGTAGTCTCGCCACATTATGGAGAGTGAGTTATAGGGGAGAACTTGTGACTGCGAAATTGACCATGAAACCATCGCAAGGAGCCAGAGAATGGTGGAGGAGGCCTTGATCTTCTGAAGTGAGTGTGGGTGGAGTCAAGAGTAGAAGGTAAACATAGGAGGACTAAGGCTTGGTCTGTGCTTCATTCCAACCAACTGGCTCTCCTGCTGCCTCCACATCTATCAGCCACCCCCAAAGACTCCTCTCAAGTTGTCAGCTCAGGCCACAGGTGGCTAGTGAGCTCACTAACCGAGACATCATTGTTCACCCAGAGGGCCAACAGGAAGACGGACTGTGGGGGAGAAGAAAGCAGAGGGGCTTTTGAAGCACTGAACTCAAATTGCCGACAAGACCTCATGAGGCGGGGCTCAGAAGGGGTGTGAGCAATAAGTGAGTCAACCCGGGGTCCCTAAAAAGAACAAAGAAATAGCAGGAGCCTTGAGAGTGAGTGAGATTTGGACATGATTTTGAGATGAGAAGAAGGTTGGCTTTAGAAACTTAATTCAGCAAAAAGAAGTAGATGGGCTTGAGTGATATTATTAGTTTGTTTCCTTTATTTTTTCTACATGGGATTCTAATGAATAAATGAGTCCCATGAAGAAAAAATAGATTAAGTTTATTGAGAATTTATGAGTTAAACAATTAGTATCCCAAAAAAAACAAAAACAAAAAAACAACCACCAGGGGCCGGCCGAGTGGCGCGATGGTTAAGAACTGGCTTGGGACGCCAGAGGGCCCCGGTTCGGATCCCACATATGAGGGCCAGTGACACTGCCCTCTACAGCTAAGATGCTGAACAACAGCTCAACCTGGAGCTGGGCTGCCATGAGTCGCCGGCGACGGCGTAGGCTGCAGCCCCTGTGGCAGTGGGTTGCCATGGGCTACCGTGTGTAGCCAGCAGCCGCAGTGAGCGGCCAGCAGCCGCAGTGAGCGGCCATCCAGAAGCCGGTGACTGATCTGCCTCGCCCGGGAAGAGCGCAATGATGGTGCCAACTTGGGCCAGTGAAGCAACGTCCTCCACAACTAGACTGAAGAACAAAAAGGACAGCAACTTGTCTGTTCCCCTTCCCCCAATTCCCCAGCGCTGTTCCCATCCCCCAATTCCCCAATAAAAATCTTTAAAAAAGAAAAACCAACCACCAGTGGTGGACTAAATAGTGGTGTTAGATGACAAGCTATGGAAAGATTAAAACTTCACTGCTCCAGTCTCACTGGAATGGAAACAGCCTTCCGGATGGAGAATTTGGTATAAGAAACATCATCCAGTATCCATTATCCATTATTGAAAATGAGAGGAGACGGGTATTTATTGGAAATACCAGAAAGATATTATGACAAGGAAGGGACTGTTATTTATAACGTACTCTAGTGATTACACATCCAGAAGCTAACATTACCATGAATTTCATTATCTTTTTAATTGTTATAATTTACCTTCTCAAGAGCACTACAAACTTTCTCATATATAAAAAAATTTCATTAAGTTAATAGCTCTACCTCGTACATCATTTTAAAAATAAGACCTAAAGTAAAGTAAAAAGAGGAAAACGCATTGCTTGACTTGCTCCTGTTTGCAAGCCTGGCTGACGGATGATGGCGGGTGGTAACAGGGAGGCCGTGGTCTCCACCAGGCTGTGTTCTGAGCTCCAGTCACGGCATTGCTTTCTACAGGTGTTTATACCAGTCAGGAAGTGGGACATTTCGTACACATTTACTCCAGATGAGACTAAATTCCTCAATGTTGATTTGTTGGCCCACATTTTCTTTTGAGTTGAATAAAACTTTTAAAAATCTCTGTATTATTTAAATTGATGTATATTATATACAGAATAAGGGCAATTTAGTTACAGAGCCATTTGTGATTTCAAAGAACCCCCCTATTTCCTAACTTTATGCTTCTAGGCCCTTGAGTCTTTTGTGAGAAAGTGACTTATAAATATAAGCTCATTAAACTGGCTGTGATTCCCAACAATTCCTGTTCCACATCTACCACCACCATACAACAATTGAAAATATTAGAGACACAAAAATGTGTCAGGCAAATGTCAGACTATCAGAGTCACAGTCTCAACCTCAGAAAAATCTTTAAATTCAACCTAACAAGCATCTGTTGAGTACACACATGGAAAAGACATATACTAGGTATACTTGGTGATACCAAAAATGCCTCCCTCTTCAAGAAGCACGTGGTGTGACATACCAAATGCAGACCTGGGTGTGCTAACTCTCACTGATACAAGATGACTTGCTTTCCTGTCCTACATTGAATTTGATAATTTGCAGGTTCCTCCTGTAAAACCCTGCAAGGACTGTTCTGAAAGAGCTCATTCCATCTACTGCCTCTACTCGTGTTCCTTCTACCTTATTTATTATTAACTGACTTGTCACATTTGTGTCACTGTTTGCTCTCTGTCATTTCCCCCACCCCTTATTCCTCACAACCACCTCCAAAGACAGACTGAGCTCCATGATTTTCTGGTTGGGACAATATCTGTCTCTGATGTTCCACTGGGATAGGATAATGCAGACAGCTTAACTTCAAGGAAGACCCGGCCACCATGGCTAGAGAGACATTAAAACAAAATAAAATGAATCATCTTTGCAAACAAAGAGGACCTAACACAGCATGTGATAGAAATGTCAAGGTTTGGCCTTGAGTAACATCTGAAGAGAAACTAGACGGACTTCTAAAGGAAATCTTAGTATTTTTTAAGCAGTACTAGAGACACCAGCTTTGTCACTTGCTGAGAAAGCTCTGGGGTGACGGGAACTATATTGAAATTTGCCTCCAGGTCTGAGTATGAAAAGAAAAGCCTTCTCCTCTGGAAAGGGATCTCCACAAGGAATTCGCATCTTTGCAGCCAGAGAGAGTTCAGGTTTTCAGGCTATTGGGACTGAAATATTTTTCTTATAGACAAATGTAAAATTGGCTATAAGCTTGCCTGGAGAAGACATATTTATGAAACCTTCCTGCTTATTTTGTGGATAGAAACAATAATCTCGTTTGCTTTTGAGACACGTCAACTCTCCTGGAATGGTTTAAAAATACCACCCTGAATTTACAGAGGGATAAGCAAGGCACTGAGGAGGCAAACATTTCAAGGACATGGCAGAAGCAGAACCAAAGGGATGTTATTGAGCCTCCTCCCCTCTTGTTATATCTGTCTGTACCACTCCACAGGAACTCTGGGATTACTATAAGGCTGAACTGTAGTCAGAAGAGGAAGCTTTATGTTGTTGCTTTTCACTATGATGGGAGAACTCTGTCTGGAAGAGAAACATGCTCTCGTATTCCTGGGACTCCAGCTGCAAGAGTGAAATGAGATAGGATGACAGTCTTGGACTTACTGAGCTTAGAATTGACATGATACATTTTATCCCCATGTATTTTAATTCTCCAAGGTACTGATAGTGACCTGCTCGATTTAACACAATCCAACAGCGCCTGGTGGGTGAAAGTAGTTTTATTTAGCACAAGGGATGCAAAGTTGGGGAATGGCGTCTGCCCCCTGAAAGCCTTGGGCCCACAGACTTGAGCTACCTGGAAGACTAGCTCTCACGACACCAGATTTGTGCATTTCCAAGTGGAAATCTGTCCAGGTCTCCGCTTCGTGTCTCTGGGCCCTGGACACATGACTAAAAGAACACGGGAATGGAGGAAACATGTATCTTAGTACATGGGGTGCTTTGAATAGGTAGCCTTAGCATTCTAGAAAATTCTTTGGGCTTTCTGAATTCAATCTCCTCCAAATCTGTGATTCTTCTGGAATCCTCCATTCCAGTGCAGCCTTGAATACGAGAGACAAAATGGGCAACCTTGTCTTGCTTTCAACTTTAGGATGAAAGTTTTCAGACTTTAGTAGTGAGTACGATGAATACGATAAATGCCGTTATCAGATTGAGGAAGTTCCCTTCTACTGAGATTGGTAAATGATTTTACCATGAAAGTGTTGGATTTTGTCAGATGCTTTTTCTGCATCCATTGAAACGATCATATGGTTCTTTTCCTTTACTCTATTAATATGTTGTATTAATTTAGTGGGTCTCAACCTTCCTAATGCCATGACCCTTTAATACAGTTCCTCATGTTGTGGTGACCCCCAACTATAAAATTATTTTCGTTGCTACTCTATAACTGTAACTTTGCTACTGTTATGAATCGTAATGTAAATATCTTTTTGTTTTCCTATGGTCTTAGGCGACCCCTGTGAAAGGGTCGTTCGACCTCCAAAGGGGTCGTAACCCACATGTTGAGAACTGCTGTTAATTGATTGATTTTCACGTTGAACCACTCTTGCATTCCTGGAAAAACCCACGTAGTCATGGTGTCTTATCCTTTTAATATGGAATTGGATTGAGTTTGCTAGTATTTAATCGATTTTTGCATCTATATTCATGGTATTTTTGTCTGTGGCTTTCTGGTGGTTTCTGTCTGGCTTTGGAATCAGGTTGATGCGGCCTCATCAAATGAGTTAGATGGTATCCCCTCTCTTCTAGTTTTTGAAAGCGTTTGAAAAAGATTGGTGTTAATTCTTTAAATGTTAGACAGAATTCACCAGTGAAGTTATCTGGTCCTGGATTTTCTTCATTGGAGGTTGTTGACTATTGATTCAATCTCTTTACTTGTTATGGGTCTGTTCAGATTTTAAAATTTTTTCTTGAGTCAGTTTTGGTAGTTGGTGTATTTCTATGCATTTGTCCATTTCATCTAGGTTATCTAATTTGTTGGTGCTCAATACTTCACAGTATTCTCTTAACAATCCTGTTTATTTCTATAAGGTCAGTAGTAATGTTCTTTCTGTCATTCCTGATTGAGTCTCTTTTTTCTTAGTCAATCTAGCTAAAGATTTGCCAATTTTGTTGATTTTTTTTCAAAGAACCAACTGTAGGTTTTGTTTTTCTAATCCATTATTATTGTTTTCTATTTCAATTTGCTCTAATCCTCATTACTTACTTCCTTTGGTTAGCTTTGGGTTTAGTTTGCTTTTCTTTTCCTATTTCCTTAAGATGTCAATTTAGGCCATTAATTTGAAATCTTTCTTCTTTTTCAATGTAGGCTATAAAATTCCACATGAGCAGACCAAAGGTTTTGGTCAATCCATATGCAATGTTTTTGATGACAGGCCATTTTAGGCCATCATGCCTTCCTCAGGCATATGATCACTGCTCTTATTGCTATCTCAGTAAGTAACAACAAGTCAGAAAGGGTGGGTTTTGGAAGGTTCGTGTATTTTTGGAGTTCTTATCTTTATTGATTCTAAATCATACACACACACACACACACACACACACACACACACACACACACACACAAACCTGACTTGTATTCATCTTTTGTTACCGGTATATATCATTACAATTTTAATAGTTTATTCCTTTCTTAAAATGTATATATTTTTTGGCACCCACTGTGTATGTGTGTGTGTGTGTGTATGTGTGTGTGTGTGTGTGTGTGTGTGTGTTTAAAAAACAAATTCTGTTTTCAAATACCACATAATAGAATAAATACATTTAACATACCAATATACAGGTAACACTGATGGACCTGGGAATATAAAATAGTCTAACCTAAAGACAAATTCACTCATGTCATTCCCAAGCCGCAAACCCTGTCATGGCTCCTTCTTGTTTTCCAAATAAAGTCCAAGTTCCTTTTCAGGACAAGCTAGGGTCTTACCCATGGTTCCTCTTCTCGTCTCTGGCTCCCTGAGCTGCCATGTTGTTTTCCAGCAACTTCTGTCATGCCCTGCTCAGCCACTGATGTTCCACGCCTCTAGGCTGCCCCTTTGCCTGGAGTTCTCTTATCCTCTTTCTTTGCTTGGTGAAATATTTCTCATCTTTAAAGTTGCATTTCTGGCATTTTCTGCAGTAAATGGCAGATATTCTTAAGTATATTTCTACCTATACCTGAGCTGTGAAATCTCTTTTTGACTGAATTGTACTGAAATTATCTGTTTTTGTATTAGTTTTCCCACACTAGCCTTAAAGTTCAAAAGTCTGAAACTGTAATTTGCTCATCTTTTTCTCCCCAGTACCTCTTAGGAGGCTTGGCACAGAGCAGTGCCCAATAAGCATGCGTGGACCTAGACGGAAGGAGGCCATGCACCCGATTACTGCACAGTGTGAAGGCCCTATGAGTTAGAGATTGAAAAGGGAATTAAGAGGTTGTGGGAGCTAAAGTGTTAAGAGTCGCCACCTAGGAAACAGTGCAAGTGGGATGTGGATGGGAGAAAGGAGAGAAGACCCCTTCAGGCCAGGGGCTGACACTTAGAAGAGATGGGTTTGGGTGATCTTGGGATAATGTGCGACTGGGTGGAGTAGACGTGAAAGGGGTTGGGGGAGAACTGAGAGCTGCCTGCAGCTGTGGGGTGGCTCTGGAGGGTCACTGACCTTGACTGTGTCCACAGCCCCTGCCTGCGGTGTTTCCTTCCCGGCCTCTGTCCATCTGACAGGTAGTTTAGGATCTTCTAGAATGCCATCTGTACCCTGCAAAAGGCTGCTTTTCCTCAACTGTCTGGCCAAGGAAGGTGTTGCTCTCACTGCATGTTGGAGCTGGTTCCAGGGAAGAGGGGGATGCACTGAGAACTCCAGAAGGGACTTGAGCTGAGTCCAGGGTGAGCCTGGACCCCTGAGGGCGTGGGGAAGCTTAAAGCCAAGTGTGGCTTGTCACCTGCATTTCCTTTGAACCCACAGTGGCTTTGTCTGTCTGCTTTTTCATGGGATATTAATTACACCCTAGGGCTACCAACATCTAACGAGGCAGTACCTACCTGGGAAATTAAATCTGGACTCCTTCTTCTTAGAGATGTTATATTTTTCAAACAGCACATTTTAATATGCAGATGTAGGATAATAATTTTTCATTTAACATGTAATATTCCTTTGTGGACCAACTTATCATTACACCTGATTATTCCACCACATTATGAGCTTCGTTAAAAGAAGAAAAAACAGCTTGTCTTCCTGATGGTAAGAAAGAAAGAAGGAAGAGAGGGAGGGAGGAAGGAAGGAAGAAAGGAAGGAAGAACGGGAGGGAGGGAAGAAGGAAATAAACCAACTGAAAATAAATGATGCTATATATAAAAATTGCTATGGGTTGCCATGGTAACGAAAGGTCTAAAACTGACAGTAAGAAAAGACCATCAGGTTGTTATGACAAATGACACTTGAAGTGACAGGTTCCTTGTGGTGCTTGCTTTTAATTAATGCAACTTTGTAAGGAACCGTATTACCGAATAATAGATTAACATGGACACCGGGAACTGGGCTGGAAGATGTGTGTCTCCAGTGTTGGGATAGCTAACGAGAGTGCAGAGACCAGCTGGGGAGTGCGGCCCTCTGTGTGAGAAGATGCCCGACGGTGGTCCTGCAAAGTCACCTAGTCAGTGCAGGCACCGTCAGCCCCGAGGACGTGCAACCAGCTGTGTCCAGCAGCAGTGAGCAACGTGAAGCTAAAAATACCCCGGCCCCCACAAAGGAGAGCAGTCGTGTAACAGCCAAAGCGCTGGCTTGAAAAAAATTTTTTTTGTTAATACATTGTTTATACTGTTGGTGCTTTTTGGTGTTTTAAGGTGTGCTACGTAAAATGAAAATGGAAACATGTTTTTAGTTTATACATTTTTTCTTTTGAATATATGTACAGAGGGTGCCAAAAAATGTATACACATTTTAAGAAAGGAGAAAAACTATTAAAATGGTAATACTCAATATACACCAACAACAAAAGATGAATACAAGTCACATTTGGATTCTGCAATTACAAGGGGTGCTTAAAGTGGTTTCCATCAGAGTAATTTTAATACAGTTTTTTTTTCTTTCTTGAAATGTGTATACATTTTGTTGGCACCCTCTGTATATTCTCTTTGGACAAGCTACTGTGTCATCGGAATGAGACCCTCAGCATCGTGAGTCCTACCTAATGTGCACCTTGCGTCGGGCTGCCGGGGAGGCACCTGTCAGGTATTCACAGATAGTAAAACGCACAGGCAGTGTTGAGACAAGACCATCGTTTTCACAGAACAGCAGATACACGGACTCTTCATATCCTTGTGCAAATGGAGGAAAGTGGAGGTGAGACAACGTGTCCACAACACATGAAGCTGAGATGGAGACCCAGGTCTTCACATTCCCAATGCCCCATATCTGTGTCCTCTGCTCCAGGCCTGGCCACCGTTGGGCTCCTTGGCCCAGGTGTATTTATGTGTTTATTCCAAATTTTTAATAAGCTGGTATGCTGCTGGCTGTTTGTTTGTTTATTCAGAGTCTCAGAGCAACTCCATAAAGACACAGACACAAGGGGAAGCATGCTCAAAGGGGAGTGGAAGGAAAACCCAGCTGGCAGGGGAGTGGGCCCCTCTTCCTGTGCAGATGGCCCCCAACTTAGATGATGGTTTGACTTCAGATTTTTCCACTTTACAATTGTGCGGAAGTGATATACATTCAGTAGAAACCGTGCTTGGAATTTTTATCTTTCCCTGGGCTGGCTCTGTGGTCTCACCATCTCTTGCTCTGTATAAAGCATTATTTATCAACACAAAATGGACTCTAATAATTCCAATAGCTGTGTCAGTCACAAAGTGAGTCATCCCAGAGCATCCCATGAAAAGCGTACCCAGTGAACGCCCTAACCAGATAACTCCAGATGCAGGGTGGAGTGTGACTACCTGGAAGCTTTATGGGACTGCAAATGGGGGCACCGCCCCCAGTCTCGAGCATAAGATCAGAACTCTCTGAGGGCTCCTCGCTCAGGCCTCAACAGACGAGCTGACAGCCGCACCTGTACTCATCCCAGACGAAGCACTGGAAGCCTCGCCTCCTGACCATCTCACTTGCCTGGTCTGACGCTGGACGCTACTGGCACTGAAGGGAACCTCGCTGGACACTGGACTCTCTCTGTCACCTTTCTTCCATAAATCTCTGTTGACTTTTGCTTGCAAACCTCTGTGAAACCGCTCTACCTGGACTATTGGAGACTCTCCTCTGGCCAGAGCCTTGGTTAATGCCTGTGGGAAACCAATTCAGTAGGATAGACACATAGCTTTATTCTAATAAAGTCTGACACTGTGAAAAGACACAGAAGTGCGTGGGACTGCTCCTTTGATGGCCACATGCCCCTCACGACATGTTCCTCAGCACAAGAAGGCTGCTGAGTATCTCATGGAGAAAATCTGTGTGTTAACAAAGCTTCATTCACGTACGAGTTACAGCACTGATGACCGTGAGTCCAACGTCATGAATCGACTGTGTCTATTTACGGTTCTGCATCTAATTCCAGCGAGCTTGGGGCCCAATGAGGTGCCAGCATTCAGGTTCCCCAGGCAGGAAGCCCTGTGAATGCCCTCCTTTTGGGTTTCTATGGAGGCTTCCTTACAAAGGTATAATTGATTAATTCACTTACTATTAGAGATTCATTCAACCTCCATCCCCTCTCCCCTCCCCCAGAGGCCGGGGCTGGGACTGAAAGTTCCAACCTTCTACTGCTGGTCGGTTCCCTTGGCAGCCGACCGCCATCTTTAGGTGCTTTCCAAAAGTCACTCATTAACAGAAAAAAAGACACCTTTTTATTACTCTCAATGTTAGGAAATTACAAGGGTTTTCAGCTCTGTGATAGAAATGGGTACAAAGATTAAATATACATTTCTTATCGTAAGTCACAGTATTAAATAATGTGTCTTTGAACAGAAAGGTATGTAAGTCAAAGTTAGGGAAGGAAAAGCTGATGAAAATGCTGTGCTGTAAATGGAGACATTCAAATCCATTGGTTCATTTTAAGAACACTCATGAAACTGCCCAGGCTGTCAAGCGTATGTATATCTGAAAAGCCACCAAGTATCTGAGGATATCACATTACGGGAGCAATACGTGCCATTCCGTAGTGACAATGGTGGGGTTGGGAGGTGTGCCCAGGCCAACAATGAGGCTGCACACAGGGTCGGTGGCCCACAAAGAGTGCTAAATTTTTACTGCGCAGGCTTAAAAATGCAGAAAGTAGTGCTGAGCTTAAGGACTTAGATGTAGATTCTCTGGTCACTGAGCACAGCCAGTGAACAGAGCTCCCAAGATGCCGCACGGAACTCACAGAGCTCATGGGTAGGTTAACCATACATGTGGGTGGGTTAACCCACACACGAGCTCCCCCTGCCACACTGAGAGGATCCTGACGGAGAAAGAGCAGATTGTGTCTAAACCAGAGAGGAGACTGCACAGAGGAGAAGAATCTTCCAGAAGAAACTGAAGAAACAAAAACATAGCCCGGGAGTAAATTCAGCATCAAACAAGTGCTAGTAAAAATAAAAGCAGGAAAAAAAAAAATGCTGTGACCAGAGACTGGCAGGGACCTACCCCTGTGTCTCTCTTGGGAGCAATGACAGTCAGTGTTTGCGATGACTTCACAGAGTAACTGCTTTGAGTACTGAGAAGTGATTGTACTTTGAGTGATTCACACTTACAGACCTTATAAAGGGCACAACTGAAACAGCCTCGAAAACCCAAGGAGCTTTGTGCCACCTGGGCTCCTGTGTGAGGTGGGCCAGCAGACCAGGCACGTGGCCCCTGCAGAAAGGCATCGCAGAGGCTGCCACCCAGCCCAGCCGTCACGTCTGTTCACCGTTGGAAACGGCATGCCGTGTGTTACACACCATGTGCAATGAGCTGCCGTGTAACTATAGATACGTCCGTTAACTTTCCTGGTTCTGTGAACTCATTTGCAAAATTACTGTTTGCCTAGGTGATTCTGGAAGTCATTTCTAGTTTACAGATGTATGTTTCTATGGTTATAACACGAAGTGTCTCTTTCTTTTCGCAAATGGGGCCATGTCTGAACCAGGTCCTCAAACATTGCACCCTCATGTCACTGAGTGGAAGGGAGCACATTTCTCACCAGGATGTTTCAAGGACATTTGAACAGTCCATTGTGCAAATTTCCACTCTCGAGCAACCAAAGCAGGTCGAGAACGCTCAGCCTTGGGCTGGGTCCTGGCAGGAGGGCGTGGGAGCATGGGGGTCTGTGTGGCTGACCTTTCAGTCTGGTTGGAAGATGAAGTGAATGCAAATGAAATAACCAGCAGGAGTTCAGTGCTAAGTGGACCTGTGCTTCAGCCATAGGATTCTGGAGGTAGGGTTTCCCCAGACTACCCCTGGTGGCTTCCCTGGGCACTGAGTGGCTCCACTGGCCCTGTCCCCCCACCCAGCGACTTGGAGGTTCTCAGGCCATGGGACTCTGAGACCCAGCAGAAAGAGTGAGCTGAGCTGATCAATGGCTTCTTCAGTCCATGCTTCCAAACTGTCTCTGTGACTCTGACTTTCCATCGATTTCTAAGAGTCTTAGAAGCTTGAAGACACTTGACCTGGGACCCACCATATCTCCTTTGGCAACTAAGTACTGGGAATGTGCAGCCTCGTTACTACAGGGTGACCCTTCCAGGCCCTCTGATAAACAGGCCGTCTAAATCTAAGACAAACTCTGGTGACACCTTTGCTACATGTGGCATGCTAATGAGAAAGCATCCGTCCCACTTGGGGACTACAGAAGCCACCTTGTTGTTGGTGGAAGAGGGCTCCTTGGGATTGATTCATAGCCCTTGGACGCATTTTCCATGCTGTACATTTCCTCCCGACATCTGCAAGATGGTGTTTCAAAGTGTAACAATGATGGGGGATGTGGTTTGTCCCAGGAGAGAGCATCAGCTTAGGGAAAGGGACCAGGGTCTCTCTGGGGGACAGCTACCAGTTTCCCTACCCTTTGATGTCTCATCTGTTTCTCAGGGGTAACCGTACATTTAGCTTAGGGCTATCTCAGGATTTGTTGTTGTTGTTGTTGTTGTTGTTGTTGTTGTTGTTGTTTTGTTTTGTTTTGTTTAAGATTTTATTGGGGAGTTGGGGGAAGGGAACGGTGCTGGGGAATCGGGGAAGAGGAACAGACAAATTGCTGTCCTTCTGTTCTTCAGTCTAGTTGCGGAGGACGTCACTTCACTGGCCCATGTTGGTATTACCATTGCGTTCTTCCCAGTCGCTCACCGGCCATTGGACGGCTGCTCCTGGCGGCTCACAGCAGCTCACAAAACCTCACACCAGCTGCTGGCCAGCCCCACTGCAGCCTACGTCGTTGCCGCAGCCCAGCTCCAGGTCGAGCTGTTGTTCACTATCTTAGCTGTAGAGGGCGCAGTGTCACTGGCCCTCATGTAAGATCCAAATCAGGGCCCTGCTACTCAGAGCTGGCGTCCCAAGCCAACTCTTAACCAACACGCCACTCGGCAGCCCTGTCTCAGGATGTTTGCAGCGATTAAGTGAGGCACAGGTGAGTGAAGTGCTTAGGACACTGCCTGGGGGTCGTCATTATTAATTAAGCAGAAAACGTTTATTGTTGATTACAAAGTATGTGTCTTAAAAGTTCAGTTCCAGTTTATGCACTTCTATGTGATATTAAAACAGGGCTTTATCCTTCCATCAGGATGCAAAGGCAGAATGCAGCCCACCAGCATGGCAGGTGTCAACCTTGGTGTGGTAACCCCATCCCCAGGATGGACAAACACGCGCTGAACCCACACAGCCACACTTGCTCAGTACCTCCTGCAGCCACCAGCCATTGTTTCTCCTAGAAACCCATCATGAAATTTTAATCACCGTGATTATAATTTAGAGACAGAACCCCAAATTTAAAACAAATACATGAAAACCACAGTTGAATATGGTTGGAAGTTCACAGTATGTTTCCCTTGAACTGATTCCCATTCTTGGAGTACCCTGAGGTTTGAGAGAAAAGGAGGAAGGAGGGACTTGTTTTTCTCCATGATCCCCTTTTGTTCATCAGCTCCTCCTGGGAACACGGTGTGTTTAGATGGCAGAGCTTCAGTCACCATGGAAACGTGTCATAAAAGGTCCAGCTATGAAAGAACAGGGTCTTCTGGTTGCCACAGGCAACATTTCCCTAATGGTTTAACTATTTATTCGTATCACAGATTAAAGTGTGTCATGTGTGATCTTTAGCATTTGCCTTCAGTTAACTTTCTTTTTCTTTTGTCTGAATTCCAAGTTCTGAAAACAGATTAATCTCCCAGAATATTATAAACACCACCCACCCGCTTCAGTAAGAAATGCTATTTGTTTTATAAAACCAAATGGTAGAAAGATAAAGTTCTGCGTCTTCATGTTCTGTCAGTACAGGAAAACCATCCTTTGAGCCCCTGCCTCTTACCCTGGGACACTGACATTCAAGCCAGGTCCCCGACACCTCGAGTCACCTGGGGATGTGGGTGGGAGGAAGTCTGAGGACATATTTGCCTTCTGAATCCAAGTTACAATGTCAAAGAAGACAGGAACCACCCTAGGGGTCTCTCTAGCCTCTGTTTCCATGGTGACTAGCAGAATGCAGGCCCTTACTTGTTCATTCATTCATTCACTCATTCATTATTTCATTCAAAAACCATGTTTGAACATCCAAAATATGGATAGACTGTGAGGTGGACACAAGGATTAACGCCGCATCGTGTCATTTGTCATGGTGCTCCTGCAGACAGCTGGTCCGAGTTCAGGGACAGAGTTTTGGGTGGATAACATATCTTTAAATGGCTTGTAATGCAGAAGCATTTTCTACAGATGACTAAGAAGCAATGCATTAACTCCAGGAGAATGAGACAAGGCCCATCTCTGGCCACATGGGAGGTCTCCCTAACCTGGTGGCTACACCAGAGTGAAGAACCTTTGTAGGTGGCCAGGCAACACACAGAACCATGTTGCTTTAGTCCCATTTCAGTAAGATGGAGTTTTTGTTGTGGTGTGATAGTTTTGACTGATGTTCGTGTTGTTTTGCCACCATCACATGACTTATGGTGTGTTAGGCTCCACAAGGGTTCGAGAAGGGGTGGAATTCAAAGACGTTGCCATCCACTCATTGTTTCAACAACTGAATGAGACGTCCCAGGAGCCAGACAGGCTTTGAGGTCCGTGTCTGCAGAGTGTCTCTCAGAGCAGGTAAAGTGCTCACTGCCTGAAGGTGCGTCCTCCGATTTTAGGGAAGGTCCTCGGAAGATGAGTCCCCACTATCGTCACCTCCCCAGAGCCCAGGCAGGTAAGACCCGCCTTCACGGACCTCACAGCTGCAATCGTGGCAATCACACTCGCTACCACTAATGGTGCCTTAACAGTGAAGACAGAGTGTTATGGGAGAGGAATTCTGCTTGGGGAGACCGCAGAAGCCTCAACGGGCCATGTCGCAATCTGTTTTAGATCATTCTGGAAGGCAGCTGTCCTGCCAGAAGCCCCCAGCAGGGTGCGTGATGCACACGAGGCTGTGGGGCTGGCCTGAGGAATGACAGGCAGGGCCCACACATGCTGCCTTGTGGAGCAGGATCAGTCCCCTGGGCTGGGCACTGGGGAGAGGGGAGGGACCGATGGTGGGCATTGGAGAGCCACCCACAGTGTGTGGGCAATGTCCCATAGCAAACAGGTGGTGACTGGAGGTGTCCAAGCTGAAGAGCGCTACAATGAGACCCATCGGGGGCTATGGGATGTGGAACCAGCTATGATGAGGACTCCTGGATAACTTCATAGTTCAGTCTCTAGAGAGAGAGCTCAAGACCAGCTCTCACCCATGTATCGTACTTAAAATATTCTCACGAAGCATGTTGAACGAAGCAAGTTGTAGAGTGACATATGCTTTGTGCGGCATCTTGTTTAAATATGAAAGGGAGAGAAAAAAGAATATGTGGCTTATAAGTGTAAAAACAAACACAAGCACGGACGACAAGACAAAACAAGGGCCTCAGCAAGGGTCACAGAGCAGGATGGGGAAAGGGATGTGGGCAGATGGGGACAGTAAAGGGAGACTTCTCAGACCACAGTTTCCTGTTTCTGATGCATGCACTGCTATTAACAATCAAATAAGAATTTTAAAACTCTTGATTGATACTGTGTGAGGATTTACAGATGAGGGAGCTGAAGACCCAGGAAGTTAAGTCACTGTCTGAGGCCCCACAGCTCGCTGACCGTCCCGACAGGATATCTGGCCTCAGCCAGGGGCCCTCATGAACTCCCGCAGGCCCACCGCACGCTGCCCCACTCCTTCCACCTCAGTCCCCATGAAGCAAACGCTCAGCAGTGTTGCCTGGAAAACCGGTGCTGCCCTCACCCCCACTGCTCCTTGTTTATGCTGCTATCGCATCATACTTGGCACGTGGCTTTCTGACTGCACTGCATCTATCTTCTCACTAAGGGCTCCCTTACAAAGGACCTAGTGTTTATTATTGACTTTAACTTCCATCAGATTTAATGAGATAGTTCTCATTTTTCCCATTACAAAACTGAAGCTAAAAGTGATTGTCATGGACTGAATATTTGTGTCCCCCCAAATCCATATGTTGAAGTCCTAACCCCCGCTGGGATGGCATTGGGAGGTGAGGCCTTTGGGAGGTGATCAGGTTGTGAGTATGCAGTCCCCACGATGAGGTTTCTGTCCTGACGAGGAGGGACAGAGACCAGAGCCCTTCCTTTCTCTACCATGTGGGATATGAGAAGGCAGCCATCGGTAGGGAGCCCTCACCAAGAATCTGAGCTGGTCAGCACTGGATCCTAGACTTCAAGCCTCCAGAACTGTGAGAAACAGCTGTTTACCATTTAAGCCCCCCAAGCAGTGCCATTCTGTTACGTCGGCCTGAGCACACTGGGACATAATTCAGCCAGTACAAGGTCACATGGCTCTGGAGACACAGGGTTGGATTTGAACTTGGATAACTCAAATTCCAAACCCCACATTTCTGTCTACACAATGCTCTTTCTTTAGGAGACTAAACACATGTTAATCATCTTGGTGTCCCCCCAAACCCTCTGAAGGTGCTGGCTGTGTGGGTTGTCTGCATGGGTGCTGAAGGCAGACCTAAGCTGGGCTCCAGCCTATAGATGGATGGCTCTCTCGGTATGTGACAGCCTCCCGTGATTTCCCCATGCTGGCTGTGACACCTCGTCATTAGCTGGCAAAGTTAACTCTGGTCCGGCAATCCCATCTTGGGACCCTCAAACAGCTACAACCATGACTAAATTCACCAGCTCTCAGAACACTCTTGAAACAAAACCACTGTCTCCCCTCCCACACTCCAGACGACGGAGCCAAAGAAACGTTGGACATCTTATCATAATCAGTTCTGGGATGGCTGCTTCTAGGAGTGCACTGTCCACGCTCAAATGACGCACCCTACCAACACACCTCAACTCCTCACCTCCAGCATTTGTGTTTCAAATGGTAAGCCTGCCTGAGGGACCATAAAGAAGCCTGTCTCCTTCCCTTCCATTAAGGGAACTTGAGAATGCCAAGTCTCTGGGAACTTGCCCACTTTTTGTTTCCCTCCCAAAGTGACTATTTACACAACATCTTGTATGTTTTGTACATCCCATGTATAAACAGGTGCATGAAATGCGTCTCCTGCAGTAGAAAACACACACCTCTGAAAGGCATTAAAACACTGAAACTCTAATCCAATCAAAATGCTGGTTTTCGCCCTGAATCCTCTCTCTGTGTATTTGTATCATGCTTTGGAAACTGCACTGCAGTCTAGTGGCTGGCCGGGGTCCTTGAACACAGCCCATTTCACAGCACTTAGCTCCTAATTGAAATTTCACAGTACAGTACGTAAGACACAACTCCAAACGGCATGGCCTCTCAGGAAAGCGTGTTTTCCTAGCCGTTTAAGTGTATGTGATTTCCTCTCAGTTGTACTCTTCTTATGATTTGCTGGTGGTTGCCATTGCAGTTAAGTCCTTCAGTATTTATTTGAGGATATTCTAGAATGTCCTGTTTCTCTGTTATTTGAATTTCGCCCAGTACTGTAGTTAATAGTCTCACCTGGTTGTGTGCCTTTAGAAGGAAAGAGAATGTCTTCATTCCCAGGGGGAACACTAGCTTGTGGCTCACCCTGCCCCAGGCTTCTCCAGCCGTCCATCCACATGGGTTTCCTTATTGGTTCTCTCAGGCCTGATCTTATTACGAGATAAGTTAGGAACTCCAGCCTCAGATAAGCACGTGCCAGCAGCATTTAAAGAATAATGATTGAAAACATAAAGGTCTGTAACTAAGACAGATCACAGTCACAGTCTTTTTCTATATACTTCTAGACGGATTTTATAAAATGTATGGTAAACATTTCAAATGAGCAGAAATGATAGAACAGCATAGTGTATCTTCCATGACCCCTGTTCCAGCCTCAACAATGACCAAATTTTGCTAATCTTGTTTAGTCCACCACACTCGCCCTCATGTTTGTTTGTCTGATTTTGTGCTAGATTGCTTGCTAGAGAATTTTTTAAATGTCCTATTACTCCATAAATACTTCACTCAATATGTATCTCTAACTGATTGTGACATTTTTTTTTGCTGTTACCACCACGACATAGTTACACCTAATAGAATCAACAGTAAATTCTTAACTTTAACTAATGCCCAGTTCATGTTAAAAATTCTCTCAATGGTCTCAAAGATGTCGTTTCACAATTGGTTATTTTGTGTCAGACCCAAATAAGTCCAGATATTGTTTTTTATTTATATTTTTTATTATTTATTTTTATTAAATTTATTGGTGTGACATTGGTTAGTAAAATTATATAGATCTCAAGTTTACAATTCTGTAATACATCATCTATATATCACATTGTATGTTCACCACCCAGAGTCAGTTCTCCTTCCATCACCATATATTTGACCCCCTTTACCCTCATCTACCACCTCCCTCCCCCCTTACCCTCTGGTCACTACTAAGCTGTTTTCATAACTTACAGGTATTTTACCCTAAGGGTCCTCCATCCCCTTTCCTCCAGGTCTTGGATCTGTTGGTGAACCTGGTCTCGGGAATTCCCCTCCCCTACCCAATTCTGTATTGGAGCTTCCTTGTAAGGATATTGAATTGTTCAACTATGTCTATTTTTTTAAATATTTTATTGGGGAATCGGGGAAGGGGAACAGACAAGTTGCTGTCTTTTTGTTCTTCAGTTTAGTTGTGGAGGACGTTGCTTCACTGGCCCATGTTGGTATTATCATTGCACTCTTCCCGGCTGAGGCAGATAGGTCGCCAGCCATTGGACAGCCACTCACGGCGGCTCACAGCAGCTCACACTGGCTGATGGCCACTCACAGTAGCTTATGGCAGCCCACTGCTGGCCAGCCCCACTGCAGCCTATGCTGTTGCCAGCAACTCACAGCAGCCCAGCTCCAGGTCGAGCTATCGTTCACCATCTTAGCTGTAGAGGGCAGTGTCACTGGCCCATGTGGGGTCCGAACTGGCGGCCCTGCTGCTCAGAGCTGAAGCTCCCTAGTCAACTCTTAACCAACGAGCCACTGGGCTGGCCCTCTATTTTTTTCTTTGATAGATTGTGCTATTGGTGCTTTATTTAAAGATCTATCGCCAAACCCAAGGTCATCTACATTTTCTATATTACCCTCTAAACCTTTTATTATAATTTTGCATTTTTATAGTTAGGTCTGTCATCCATTTAAATTAATTTTGTAGAAGATGTAAGGTTTTTGTCTAGGTTAATTTTTTTTTTCATATAGATGTCCAATTGTTCCAGCACCATTTGTTGAAAAGACCATTTATTCTCCATTGAATTACCTGTACTTCTTTGTCAAGGATTCATTAACTAGATTCATTTAGGTCTATGTCCACAGGTTCAGTACTGATAATCTCCCTGTTATCTGATATAAGAAGTTTGTTCTCTATTTTTTCTTAGTTATCATGGCTAGAGGTTTATCAATATTATTGATCTTTGTAAAGAACAAGCTTTCATTTTGTTGACTTTTCCTATTTTTTCCTGTGTTCAGATTCATTGATTTCTCCTCCAGTTTTTATGATTTCTATTTTTCTACTTAATTTAAGTTTATATTGCTCTTCTTTCTGTAGTTTTCTAAGGTGGAATCTTAGATTATTGATTTTAGATTTTCTTCTTTTCTAATATCCACATTCAGTGCTATAAATTTCCCTCTACACTGCTTTTGTTGCATCCCACAAGTCTTTTTTTTATTTTTTAAATAATGATTTTATTTTTCAATTACAGTTGACATACAATATTATATTAGTTTTAGGTGTACAACAAAATGATTAGACATTTATATAACTTATGAGGTGATCACCCCAATAAATCTAGTACCCATCTGACACCATACATAATCATGACAATATTATTGACTATATTCCCTGTTCTGTACTTTACATCCTTGTGACTGTTTTGTAACCGCCAGTTTGTACTTCTTAATCCCTTCCCATGTTTTACCCATTCTCCCCAACCCTCTAACATTCTTCATTTCAGTTATTATACTCTTCATTTATGACTGGTTCTTTTATGTTTCCTGTCTCTATTTTTATGTTTCCCATCTCATTGTTAAAGTTCTCACTGCGATCATTGGGCATCCTTATAACATGTGTTTTGAACTCTGTCTCTGGTAGGTTGCTTGTCTCTATTTTGTTTAGTTTTTTTCTAGAGCTTTGTCCTGTTTCTTCATTTGGGACATGTTTCTTTGTTTCCTCATTTTAGCTGCCTCCCTGTGTTTGTTTCTATGTATTAGGTAGGGCTTCTATGTGTCCAAGTCTTGCTGGATGGCCTTATGTAGTAGGTGTCCTGTGGGGCTCAGTGGCACAGTCTCCCTGGTCACCTGAGGTGAGTGCTCCAGGAGTGTCCCTTGTGTGGGTTGTGTGTGCCCTCTTTTAGTTCAGTCTTGATTGCTGTTGGCACATCAGTAGAAAGGATTGACCCTTGGGGTGATTGGCTGTGAGGACTGGCTGTGACTGCAGTGGAGGAGCTGTGGTGCAGGGGCTGACTCTATGCAGCAGGATTCACTTTAGCAGGGCTCTGGTGCTGCCCCGTCTGCCCTTTGGGTGTATCATTTGTGGAGGTGCTTGGGTGGTGCTCTGGTGTGGTCTGAAGCTGGCCACCAGGTTTGTTTGTTCTGGGATTGGGGGAGGAGCTTTGGTGCAGGGCACACTGTGCCCTGCCTGGCACCACCTGGTATGAACTATATAGAGATCTGCAGATTGTTGCCACTAGTGATGGGCTTGGAGGCCCCTGGGAGAGGCTAAGCTGCAAACCAAGGCCAGCTGACAACAGTGCTGGGCTTAACAAGAGGTAAGGGGCATACCGAGGCCAGATGCTGCTTGTTTGGGATTTGTGAGTCTTTGAGAGATTTTTAGGAAAGTCGGCAGCCTGAGCCAAGGCAGGCCATTTGTATGGAAAAGCCACTGGAAGCAGCTTGGGTGGGCCCAAAAGTTGGGTGGGGCGGGGTGTCAGGGAATCACCAGGGTGGAGCTAATTGTGTCAGCAAGGTTGATGAAGACTCAGATATGGCATCCACCTGCATCTGCATGCTGGTTGGGGGGGAGAGTTCAACAAAGGAACAGTGACCTCTGTTAGCACTTCGTCCTGAAGCCAGACAATTCAGTTCCTCCCTGTGTGTCCCTGGTGCCTTTTGAGCTGCTGCCCCAGTGCTGGCACTCAGAGAGAGTGAGTCTTCAGTAAGTCTGTTCTTGGGACCTTTAAGAGGAGTGCCTAGGACTCCAGCTGCCCTCCATGTCACTCAGCCACCATCTCTGCTGGTTTTCACAGCCAGAAGTTATGGGGACTTCTCTCCTGGCACTGGAACCCTGCGCTGGGGAGCTGGTGTGGGGCTGGGACCCCTCACTCTTCAGGTCGTCCTCTACAGCCAAGATACTCCACCAGATTTTTAACAGTCACATGCAGGTGTGGTACAAGCCGTCCCATGTCTTTGCCCTTCCTTCCCTTCTCCACATGACTTCTTCTGTACATAAGGTGACAATTAAGTTTGCAAACTTGTTGCAACAATGCTGCTAAAATTTTTTTATATCAGAGGGATTATTCATTATGAATTTGTACCAACTGGACAAACAGTTAACCAAGTTTACTATGGTTACAAGTTTAATATGGAAATGCTGAAAAGGCTGCGTGAAAAAGTTAGGCGACCTGAACTTTTCACCAACAATTCATGGCTCTTGCATCACGACAATGCACCAGCTCACATGGCACTGTCTGTGAGGGAGTTTTCAGCCAGTCAACAGATAACTGTATTGGAACACCCTCCCTACTCACCTGATCTGGCCCCCGATGACTTCTTTCTTTACCCAAAGATAAAGGAAATATTGAAAGGAAGACATTTTGATGACATTCAGGACATCAAGGGTAATATGACAACAGCTCTGATGGCCATTCCAGAAAGAGTTCCAAAATTGCTTTGAAGGGTGGACTAGGCACTGGTGTTGGTGCATAGCTTCCCAAGGGGAGTGCTTCAAAGGTGAGCATAGTGATATTCAGCAATGAGGTAGGTAGCACTTTTTCTAGGATGAGTTCACAAACTTAATTGTCTGACCTCGTATGTCCTTAGTTGTAGGACTTCTGTTCAGCTAAACTTCAGGTGATTCTCAATGATGATTTTGAGGTGGTCATGAGAGGAGGTGGGCACAGCATTTACCTGCTCCACCATCTTGATTACAGGTCTGCATCCTACAAGATTTTTTTTTTTATAGCTGAGCCATCCTGCCATGCCACCTGTTGGCAGCTCAGCGGCTGCTCAGCTGGAGCTCGAACCGCTGTTGCTCAGAGCTCAAACTCCTGAGCGAGCTCTTAACCAACTGAGCCACTTGGCTAGCCCTACATCCTACAAGTTTTGATGTCCTATTTTTATTTTCATTTAGTTCAACATATTTTTACAATTTGTCTTCAGACTTCTTTGATCCATGAGTTATTTAGAAATGTGTTGTTTAATCTTCGAATGTTTTGGACTTTTTTAGTTTTTGTTATTGATGTCTAGTTTATATCTATTGCTGTCTAAGAGTGTACTTTGTGTGATTTTTATTGTTTGAAATGTGTTAAGGTGTGTTTTATGATCCAGAATGAGTTCTGTCCTGGTAAACATTCTATGCAAATTTGAGAAGAATGTGTAATCTTCTGTTGTTGGATCAAATATTATATAAATATCAATTAAATCCAGTTGAATGATAGTGCTGTTCATTTGAACTCTGTGCTTGCTGATTTTCTGCCTGCTTGTTCTGCCAATTACTAACAGAGGGGGTTGATGTCACCAATTATAATAATGGATTTATCTATTTCTCTCTGCAGTTTTATCAGTTTGAGTTTCAAGTGTTTTTATGGTGTTATTCATTTCTTCATACTATTTTTTATTTTAAGTATTTTCTTTATGAATCTATCTTAGTGTTTCTATCTCTCTGCTTACATTACCCATCTGCTCTTACATGTTGTCTACTTTTTCCATTAATGCCCTTAGTATATCAATCATATTTATTTTTAAGTCCCTATCTGATAATCCCAAAATTGGTATCATATATGATCTGATTGTAATGCATGTTTTATGCCTTCAGACTGTTTTCTCTTGCCTTTCAGCATACCTTGTAATTTTTTTGTTGAAAGCCAGCAGGATGGATCTCATAGTAAGATCTGAGGTAATGAGGCTTTCATTGTTAAGTTTTATGTTAATCTGGTTAGGAAATGGATTATTTCATGTTTTCTATAGCTGTGGGTGCCAGAGGTTTCAGTTTCCTCTAGATTTGTGTGTGTGTGTGTGTGTGTGTGTGTGTGTGTGTGTGTGTGTGTGTTCCCATCTTGCCTTTGGTTTTCCTAAGAACTCCTCCCCAGGTAGCTTCATCTTGCTGGTAAGTCTGTCACTGTTATTCCCGGGGAGCCCTGCTGATGTGGTAGTGAGGTGTTGGTGAGGGGAAACATCCTACAATATGATTAAATGTCATGTTTTTAGTGGTCCTGAGTCCCTGGGCTCTGACCTACAGAAACATTTCTTAGCTCTTTTTTTTCTTCCTTTAGTTAAAGACAGGAAGGCTCTAAGCTCCTGGAATTATCTAATCCCCCTTCCCCAGGTCAGGTAACCTCTGGTAAAGTCATTCCCTTTGAGAGCCCTGCCTCACTATGGAGAATGCTCTGGGATTATTTCAAATGGCTATTCCCCACCCCCTCCACCCCCTTGTCTGAAGCATGAGGAGATTTCTCTGATTTTCCATGCGAGAATCTGGTGGGGCTACTCTAGGTAAAACTGATAAAACTGTGGGAGCCCCCAAGGATGACTGTCCCAGGAGTTTTGAACTTGCAGGCTGCTCTACACTCATCCTCCAGTAGCTTGTTCATTTCTACCAGCTCTTGACTCCGGTGGCTCTGCTGTGGGTCAGCTGAGCTCAGTTGCAACACACCACACCTACCCAAGTCACAGTTTGCTGTGACCTCAGCTCTCTAATGGGTCTAAGAAAACTCATCGGTTTCACTTTGTTCAGCGTTTTTCTTTTTGTGAGGATAGAAGCGATGACTTCAAGGCTTTTTACATGTTAGAGCTGAAACCAGATGTCCATAAATAATTTTAAACATAAGCAATCTATAAGATATAAACGTGGGTGACAGGAAAATACATAATCGAATAAATGTCTTGGTAGATGTGGGATCTTGGGCCGCTGCCATCACCTTCCCGGGTACATGGAGGTTTTGCCACTTGCTCTGTTTTCTAATGTTTTAGAACAATTTCCAGAATTTACAGTGTGGCCTGCTGGCTAACCCACGCAGTAGGTTCCCCTGGCAGCCCAGTCTCCTGGGGCCTCCAGGGCACACAGCAGGCACCCTCTTGAACAGTACCTCTCAGGCTTAGCTCCCCTCCTGTTTTAATTTAGTGTTTTATTATGTTGTGTGGTAAGGCCAACAGATCAGGAGACTGTTCCTGAAAAAGCAGTTATTCCACTGAGAGATTCCGAAAGACACGCCACGTCATGAGGGGCCCCATGGGGCAGCACCAGGGCTGGTGGGGAGGCAGAGGGAGGAGGCGACGTGGGCACGAGCCACCATTGTGGCTTCCGGAAAAGTGGATGAGGCAGGGTAAGCAGCCTGAAGGCTGGCTCGTTTGGATTGCAGTGGACTCTGGGGCGTAAGGACTGCCCTTATTTGTCTGACACATGGTCCTAGGGTGACAGGACAGGGGAATAATGGCCTTGAGTTTTAGAGTCCCATGAAGGAGCTGGTTGGGGTGTGGACTCTGGGTTGGTTTGTTTGCATTTGAAAAGTGAGCCCCAAGGAGGGGGTTAGAGGTGACGAGGCTGGCAGGAGGCCAAAGCTAGGTGACATTAATGGCTTGTCCAGAGCAAGGTGTGTCTGGCATAGGCATGTAGGCAGATGTGAAAGCATCAAGTTTACGGAAGCTGGAGACATAGTTAGTGCACTTTTCCCACACACCTGCCTGGTGGTGGCCAAGGAGATGGAGACGCACCATTGCCTTACCTGGCATCACCATTCCATCCTGCTCCGCCTTTGGGCCGCTTACCTACAAGTCTGTGGCTCTCATCACAGTTCATGTCCGTTGTTGCCCCTGGGACGCACCTGTATTACAGAAGTTTGTTAAAATGCTTCTCTGCGACTGACTTGTGCACGGGAAATGACTGTTGTAGACGCGTATGACCTGAGAGCAATCAGCTTCCTCCTCAGGGAGAGGATCTCAGTAATTAAAACCCGGATTATTAATGTAAGAATCATGAAACAGTAATCCTGCCATTTCCTAATAGCATTAAAAATGTCTTTAAGCAAAAAGATTTGTAGGAAGCAAAGTGAATTGACAACCTAAGGTAGAAACTCTTTGGAATACAATTAATTTCTGTGCTGTTGAGAAGTAATGCATTTTACGTTATGGCGAGCGGTTGCAACTAATTACTGTGTGAGGAATACTTGTATTGGGGCTGTCGGAAAAGTCATGACGTATTTTTTCTGTTTTTCATTGCAAAAATGTGTCATGACTTTTCCGACAACCCAATACTTTGGTATTTGATCTTTATTTAATATAGTTTCTGTGATTGCTTGAACTGTTATTTCTGGGCAGGTCTGGTTTTCAATTTAAAATAATTACCAGGGAAAGAAGACAAGGACAGTTTGCCCTTAAGCAGTAGGAATGTACAAAGAAGGGCAGCTGGTGTTTGGCAGTTGGTCTTCTCCGCCCCTTGCCTTCCCGTGCCCCTCCCCTCAGAGTGGGCGTCCCCCAGCTGCACTGTGTGCGTCTGTCCGTGGCACCCACGGCTCAGAGACCCCACAGGCTTCCTGTTTCCCCTTCTCCCACCCAGACCAACAGGAGATGACAAAACAATGCAAGTGTTGCTTCTTATGTACCAAGCCTACGTTAAATGCTTTCCTATTGTTATAGTACTAATTTCCAACCAGTACAAGACAGAAGCTCTTTTTATTTGAAAGATGAGGAAACTGAGGCCAGGTAACCTGGCCAAGGTCACCCCAGCTAGTAAGTAGTAGAGCCAATATTCAAAGTATTCTGACTCCAGAAGAGACATTTGTAGTGACGTTATCCTGGCTCACCATGTCCCCTGTCCCGTGTCCCACTCTTGCCCAGCCACGCCAATGCCATGATCTGCGCCAAGCAATGGCTGTGCTTGCCAGTGTTTCCACCTCAGACAGGCTGTTTGGGCGGACCCCGTGGGCGCTCCACCGGTTTGCCTTCATCAGGCTCATTCAGAGGCCCACCTGAGGGGCCCAAGCCACTTTCCGGGGCTGAAACCATTAATCATGATACCAAAATAAAAATATGTGAGAGCAAAATAAAGCAGTAAACAGCTGCCAGTGTGGACTTTCATTTTTCTCTAGAAATGCAAAAATTATTGAGAAAAAGTCTATTCTTGAAGAGTCTATTCTTTATCCAAGATCAAAATTAACATGCATCCATGAGGAGACCATTCTACCACCAAATAATTAACACGGGTCATTTCTGAAGCCAGCTTTGAGCTTCTGATCCTGGCAATGGCCTCCCTTCCCTCACCTTCGCCTCTCCCTCTCCAGGGCCTCACATCGGCCCACCCCAGATCATAGTCCTCCCCCTAATTCTTTAATGACAGCTGTAGATCAACTGCATTGACTCAATTCTTCACCCCCCCCCCTTTTTATTCACACTCTGTCATGTGACGTTGCAGCCCCATTCACTCTTATGAGGCAAGGTCAGGCCCACCCTGACTCTCTACCAGCCTAAGAAGTTTTGTTTGTACAGTGGAAGTGGTGATGTGCCAGTTTTAATCCTAGGCCTTCATCTCGCTTGCCAGTAGCATTCCCCTGAAAATATGCCAGCCCAGCCCCTGGGAGCGTGAGAGTCACGTGGAATGAGCCCTGTCACCTCGGTTGACCAGCCAAGGCCAACTGAGCTCTGCCAATTGCCAGCTGACTTCTGGGTGGTTAGTGAGCCCAGCCAAGGCCCCCAGCCAACACATACCGCTCATCCCAGACACAGGAGTACACACATGTGTTGTTACATGCCACTGCCTATCTGTTACACGGTACTGCTGTGGTGATACGTTTGGAAGCACAGTCCTTGGTTTTGATATAAGAAAACCGAAACTTGAATATTATGTGCCTTTCATAAGAGCAATTGGCCATCTGAAATTAAATAAGTTTCACCTTGATCAGTCCTAAGTAAGGAACTACTCTTTCTCTTAACCCATCCCTACCTTTGCATTTTCTTTTAAGGAAAAAAATGTTTAAAAAACAATTCTCAAATCTATACATAGATGAAATCAGAGACAAGCCTAACTTGTATCAAAGATCTAAGAGTAACTCTGAAATTAAGTTCGGAAACATAAATGTATTAAATTATGTGGCAGAACTGATATCCAATGTTTCCAAGAGATTTTCAAAACTTGATAAAATGAATTTATCATAATTGGCATAAAAACCTGAATGAAGTAATTTCTTTTTCTTTCTTTGCCTCTGAGATTGAATAGTTGGTCCATCAGTTACTGCTTTAGAGGTCAAAGAGTAATTGGGTGGATTTTTAGTTTTCTTGGTATACTGAGCAAGTACTTCCATGGTTCTTTCTTTGAAATAGGGTTTCATATTTTTGTATGTCATGTACCAACACTTTCAGCGATACATTTAATTACTTTGGATCTTTCTGCTGGAGCCCTTCAAGGAACAAGAATAGGACTGCACGGGATACGCTTGCAAAGGGAAAGCAGTCAACTGACTTTTTTGTGCACTGAGAGCAGAAAAGTCTGAATTAAAGCTACCACACATTCAGCCACAAAGTGAGGCAGACATATCCAATCTCCACCCCCAACACTGCCCCCATTGGGAGGCCTTCCCCAGTGCATTAAGTGTGCTGAGCACAGCCCCCTACACCAACCACCCCAGGATGTGGGCTGCCCTTTGTGACAGTATCAGGCCCATGAAAAGGTTATTCTGGCAGATAGGACTCTGAACACTTTGTGTCACTCATGAAAAGAAATCAGGCAAGATGTCCTAAGAAAATATTGTATGTGATTCAAAATGGGTTGTCTGAAGAAGGTCTTGTTTGTATTTCAGGGCTTCTACTTTTAGGATTCAACAGGAATTCAGGGATGCGGGACAGTAAAAAAGCAATTAAAAGTACATACGCTGCCCCGGGCACTTGCAAATCTCTAGAAAAATATGTGTTTAGAAGAACTTGATCCTTATTTTAGTCCCCCTGGAATTTTCTTGGAATCCACCAGAGCCAGCTCACCGCCTCCAGCCACAGCTCTTGCCCTGACCTCTGGCGTCCTGTGCATCTTCCTGTAGAGCTGACTGTGGACGTGAGAGCTTGAACTCACTATAGGAATCTTCGTCACCCTTGAGCTCAGCATGGCGGCTGGTACACGAACACGGCAAAAGAAAAACAGTAAAATCACAGAACGTTGGTCATGGAAAGCAGGCAGGAAGCCCCCCTTCAAACTTGAAGTTCTATGTTCTAATCCAGCAGTTCTCAACCTTAAAATTATTTTCGTTGCTACTCTATAACTGTAATTTTGCTACTGTTATGAATTGTAATGTAAATATCTTTTTGTTTTCCGATGGTTTTAGGCAACCCCTGTGAAAGGGTCGTTCAACCCCCAAAGGGGTCGGATCCCACAGGTTGAGAACCGCTGTTCTAATCTTTCTTTTATCTCCACATGGTATTATGTTTCAGAATAGAATGGCTGAATGACTCATGGATGCTTTAGATTCTGTTGTGAGGGAATGGCGTCTCTAAGCCCTTTCAGTATTCCAGCTAATGCATTTATCTACAATCTACAACAAATAACAGGTGCTCAGGAAGTGATTGTTGGATGAGTAAAGAGAAGGGGGAGGGAGTAAGCAGTTCCACACCAATCAGGTTGAGTCCTCAAAACCACCAGCCCTCCAGACAGATGACATTTCAGATCGATATTTGGATGTTTATAATTCTGCAACCCTGGTCCTTATGTTTTGCTTCTTTCTCAAATGTTTCTTAATTAGTCACCTGTGACTGATCTCAGGAGATGGGGGCAGCAAGGGAGGGAGGGTGCTGGATGGGGGAGGGGAGAGACAGAGACAGGGAGGGGGAGAGAAGACAGAAGGGGAGGGAGGGAGAGAGAGAGTGAGAGAGAGGAGGGAAAGAGAGAGAGAGACAGGGAGAGGGAGGTAGAGAGAGAGAGGGAGGGAGAAAGGGAGAGAGAAGGAGAGAAAAATAGAGAGAGAGAGGGAAAGAGAGAGAGAAGAGAGAAAAGGAGACAGAAAGAGAGAGACAGAGAAGAGAGTAAGAAAAAAAATAAGAGTGTTTGAAAGAAAACTAATTTTTAATAGCACCTATTCAGTTCTGGTCCTTGATGGATTTTCTCTCTTTGCTTTTCTCACATGTATCTAATCTGCTTGTCCTGAAGATGCTCAGTGGCGTGTCCCCACACTTCCCCACTCGTGGGACATCCTGGGCTCCCACTTACAGGCCTGATGGAGTCACATCCACAGCAGAGGGTGCTGCCTGGCATGGCCAGGAGGGGGCGTGTTGGGGGGAGGACGAGGCGCCCAGAATCCCTCACACAAACACACTGAATTTCTTTTTTTTTTTTTTAATTTTTAGAAAATTTTTAGTTACAATTGTCATTCAATATTATATTAGTTTCAGGAACAAACACTGAATTTTAACTTCTTTATTTTGACCTCCAACTACTCTGACTGCACTTCTCGCCATTTGCGTGTGTCCCCCACACATGAAATGTCTTCTCTTCAAGATGGTCATAACCCCTCCCCATTTTGGAGTAAAGGAAAACGTAGGGGGGCAGGTAGGAGAGCATAGTTTCTAAGCACCTCAGCTCTTATGCGCTTAGGACCCTGATGGGTGTCCAAATCTAATAACCTGTCAGAGCCTGAAAGACGTGGGGAGAAAGCCAGGGGGCGGCTCCTGCAGCCTCCTTCCCACCCAGCCAGCCTCCTGTCCCTCCACCCTCCACATGGCCACTCAAGGGCCTCCTCAGACTCTCTGCGGTCACAAAGAAGCCACTCCTACGCCTGCAGCCAGTGGGGACCAGCACAGCTCAGCCATTGTCGCCAGCCGTCCTCTTCAGCGAAGCACTTTTTCCCACGCCCTGCATTTCTCCCATCCTAGTGCATGTCATGTTCTCCTCTTGTCCTATTACACTGGCGAAAGGTAAAACAAAATGGCAGACTGCAAGCTACGAGAGAAAAGCAAAGGGATATTGTTGCCATATCAGGTGCCCAGGTGGGCTGTGCACTGGGGACCCATGAATCTGCGTGCTGCCCTAGGAGTGAAGCCTCACCTGGAATCTTGGTCCTGCTCAGACAGTCTGCTCTGATTCACTTCCTATCATTACACAGCCCGGCAGCAAGGCACTGAGCCTGCGTCCAAACTCAGCATTAACAAAAGGTTTCTGAGACAGCCAAGTCCCCATTTTTCTGTAGATCTCATTGACAGTTGGGTCTCATATTAAGTGGCCTATCTCCACATTCACAAAGGCAATAGCTGGGCTGGCAAAATTCACACATTCTTTCCATCTCAGCTAGTGGCCTTCGCCAATAAGTGAGGTTCACTCGAAAATAAAGTTATATACAGAGAGTGCCAAAAAAATGTATACACATTTTAAGAGCTGTTTACATATTACTTTTCGAAGTTGAATTGAATTATGTAGCAATGTGTAGTATGACATTTGCTCAAAAGATGGCGTTAATCAAATGAATGCTATCGTCATTCATTGTATTACAATTTTAATACAGTTTTCCTTTCTTAAAATGTGTATACATTTTTTGGCACCCTCTGTATATAACTTTGTAGGGGAAAAAAAAACATGGCATACACACCACTGCAGCTTATGTTAGCAGGGAATTCTGACCTTTGACACCAAATCTGACCGAAGAGGAAGAGGTGCCCTCTGGGTCATGAGAAGTTGCCTTCTGTTCCTCGTGTCCCCTACCAGGTCTGTAGCTGGAGGAAAGGGTCTGAAATTTAAAGACAGGGCACCATTTATTTTGCAATCAGACTGAAAGTGAATACCCTCTAGGAGAGGTTACAAGTTACCAGATACTAACACATTCATAATGAAGCTGTGTCAAAAAGATGGAAAAATGGGAAAAGCCGAGTGTCGCAGGACACCTGGAGGTGACCGGAATGGTGAGCGCTGCTGAGAGGGTATCTGGTTCTGTCGGTGACAAGTGTCACATGCTGCTAACTGGCTGCTCTAAGATGTCTAGTCAGGAGGGCGCGTTCTTGTGCAAGGTCACCATGACGAGTGACCTCATGTGGGCGTCACCAGTGTGCCTGAGCCTCACTAGCAAGACTTCTCTGCAAGACCTGATGTAAGCAGTCGTCAGTCTACCTCCGTGCACAATGCGCATGTGTATACTGGGGGTGCCCAAAAAATGTATACACATTTTAAGAAAGGAAAACTGTGTTAAAATTGTAATACTCAATATATACCGATAACAAAAGATGAATACAAGTCACTTCTGAATTCTGCAATTACAAGAGGTGCTCAAAGTGGTTCCCATCTGCGTCCAAACACTTCTGATTATGGCGAACTACTGCTTGAGCAACGTTAACCAAAGTGTTCACTTGTATACATTTTTTTGGCAGCCCCAGTATATTGCAAGTATATTATATGTATAGAATGCTTACACAGTTCCTGAGGCACATCCACGCACAATATATACTTTCCTCTTGGGCATTTGGAGAAATATCTATTGCTTCAAATAGTCTAAAGATCTCCTTTGTTTATTTCAAAAGGAAAAGTCCCTTTTATGGACATTTCATATGGGTGAGCCAGCACCTTCATCCACCAGGTACTCTCCATGCTGGTTCTTGGATGCCCAGGTCACTCAGAAGCTGTTCCCTAAGTCACGCGGGAGATAGAGAAAAGGGGGGAGAATGCCTGAGTGCCTGTACCTCCTGAAAACGCCAAGTCAGAGATGAATGATAGTCCTGCTATGAATGGTCACATATAAATCTCAGCACGTTTTAGTCCGTGTCCTGCCCCAAAGATCTGAATAGCACCCCAGAGAGCATCATGCATGTATTATAATTAGCAGGAAGTGGCTTCCCTGGAAAATCCCCTCTATGTCACTAACCTTCAGGCATACAATGCATCCTGGTTTGTTTGTTTGTTTCCTAACACTGCAAATTAAAGGGAAGCATAAGCCAGCTCCACTCTCCCCAGCCAGTCAACCCCCACGGTCCCCACAACAGAGGAAAACCATGCCTTACCAACTAGCCGTCAGCCCAATGAACTTGTCTAAGCAGACGTTTTAAGATGAAAATATTGGCTCCTTAAGTAGCTGTGTACCCAGTGGGCTGTGGGGAGCATCTATTCCCACCGACCAAATGATTTGTTGTTTTTAATTAAATCCAGTAACAGTTATTGCCACTTTTGCACTAATCTTAAAAACTGCAGTGTTTTTGGAGACGATGAATCCAGCTTCCATAAAAGCAACGTGCAAAGTTCCTTTTTTATTAAATTTAAATTAGTTGGAGAGTTTAAGTAAATCATCACTGAAAAGAAGAGTGAGCAAATATTATCAGCTCAATAAGTCTATCTCTGTACATAGAAGAAGACAGCTTGCTTTAACTGCCAGGCTGCATACAAGAGTGACAAGGTCACACCCACTGGAAGTACTTGGGGACATAACTCATAAGTGAAACACCAAGATACAAAGGGCATGTTTCTCTTCTATTTTATCTTCAGGGTTTCTGTTCCAATTGTGCTGCTTCTTGCTCTGACCCCACTCAGAGCACGTCTAAACTCACCAGCACCGTGAATGTGACCGGCCACTCATGTGCGAAGGTAGCCCGGTGTACGGCAACAAAGGAAGAAAAGAAAGAGGGAAGATGACTGAGCGTTTTAAGTGTGTTTTTAAACATGATATACCCCCTGGTATATAGTTCATTTCCTTAGTAACTTAAAGTTTTAAAAGAGTGTTTCTTTCCGGAACACAGGAAGGGAAAACACGGCAAGCCATGGTTTAACACACGGATTCTTTAGTGAATTCTGTGGATTTTAAATGGGAACATATCACCATCTGTCTTGGTCATGATACCTTAATGTCCAGAGGCTTTCATTCAACTGACATGTTGTCAGCTCTCTACACACATCCCAAACTATCCTTAGAAACTCCATAATTCTGCTTTCACTCGCTCCTTATTCTCCCCAAAACACACACACACATACACACACACACACACACACACACACACACACACACACACACACAACACCAGGGAGGAACAATTTTCTCTTAATTACAGCTATTTACATGTTGAATCACAGGGATAAAACACAAGACTGGCT
>NW_017731854.1:919694-923721 GCF_001890085.2 Hipposideros armiger | reverse complement strand
TCCTCATCACTGTCAAAACTCCCAACCATTAATTAGCTTGTCCTCATCTGTGTCTGATGACAAGTCACTGTCCTTATATATTGCCTCGTCCTCAGTTCCATCTATGGCATTTGAATTCTACAACCACTGTATAAGACGCACCCAGTTTTTAGACCCCAAAGTTTTTGAAAAAAGGTGCGTCTTATACATGGGGAAATACGGTATATTCCTTTCTACCCTTCTATCAAATTTGCAAGTAGCCACACCTCAATATGTAAACAAATTTCTTTCTAAACAGACTCCAGCCATGAGTTGTTCATGCGTGCTTCCATCTTTTCTCATTTTAGAAGGTTTGTGCACCTCAAAACAAAGTTATAAGGACAGACATCTAAGTTGATAAATTAGATGCTGAGGTGCACGAAACATGGTGCCCCGTCTTCAGAAGTGCCATCTGGCATATTTTTGTCGTCCTACCTTTTGCTTTTTGTGAAGAGCTTTTGCATGAGCATTGGGAATGAATAGGTCTTTGTTAAGATCCTCTATTCTCTGAGACTGTTACAAAGTGTCCTATTCCACAGGGCTCTATGACTCATCAGTAATTCCAGGGCTCAGAAATGACAGAGGACAAGAGTGACACAAGGCCTAACCAGGTCTGCAGGCACACACTTCTTTGTTCCACAGAGGGGTGGGCCTCAGGCGCTCTCTGCTTCTGTCAGCCACATGGACACGTAACACAGACAGCCTGCATAAATGTGTGCATGTGCATGAATGCACACATATGCATGCACACACATATGCATGCACACACATGCATGTACACATATGCATGCACACGCATGCATGTATACGTGTGTGCGCGCATATGCATACACATGTGTGTATACATATGCATGCACACACGTATATACACACATACATAATGCACACACACATGCACACACACATATGTATGCACACATACACACACACACGGATTAAAGGTGCCACAAGAGAGCACTTAGGGTAGGTGTTAGAATTTGCTTGAGGTGACCCTAGTCCTGCTTAGGACACTGCAGATGCGTTTGGACCAAAGTCAGCACTAAAGTGCCATTTAACTCTCTGAGCCTGTGATGTATCTGATAGCAACATATCAGCCAGCGAGGGTTGCCAGGTAAAATACAGGACACCCCGTTCAATTAGAAATATTTGGAACAGACTTATACTGAAACATTATTTGTCATGTATGTGAAATTCAAATGTAACGGGCCGTCCTGTACTTTCCTTGCTGAAGCTGGCCGGCAGCCCTATCGCCAATACCGAACAGCAAGAAAGCTCCTCCCGTGAGCCCAGTCCGCCCACAGCGGCCGTGACCCTCGCAGTCCTGAGGCTTCACCTGGACCAGACACTGCGGGCTCGGCCACAGCTTTCCCCATGCTGGGCAGTGGAGAGAATGCCAGGACAGTGAGCAAGGACCACGTGGCGAGTGGGCCACAGGGACACAAGGGCTGTGGCTGTCCCCATGGGGGGGCTGAGGGCGTGTCCCCCAGCAAGCTAGCCCCTCGGGACTCTGCCAATGCCGTCACTACTCCCGGGCTGGCCACTCAACTCTCTCAGTGTCCTCTGTCCCCCTCAGGCCCACAGCCTTGCCACGCCTGCTGGAGCTTGGAATCCAGCAGCCCTGCGTCAGACACCCGGCTCTCCACTTTGCAGAGCTGTGGGTTTGGTGGACAGGAAGGTCTCGGTCAGGGCCAGGGAGCGTCTCACAGCAGAGCCCCGCATCCAAGCCCTCCTCCAGCTGTCTCACTGCTTCCTTCTCAGGGAAGAGTCTTCACTGAAAACCCTGGGGCCAAGCTCGGGGCTCACACACATCCCCTGTGATGTGACTGGTCTGTTCACTGCATAATTGGCTATTGTGAGAGAAGCAGCAGTTGCCCAGCATTTACAGAGGAAACCAAGGCTATGTAATAAACACATGCCATGCTTTCCAGGACCCCATGTGGGTGACATGGAAGACGTGACCCCTGCACAGCCTAGAGGGTCAGCTCCCCGGTGGGAAAATGGCCATGTGTCCCTTTGGAGAAGGACTGCTGTGTCACTGACACATACACCTGCCATGGTGTCACGGGGTCCTTTCTCCTGGGGACCCAGACAATGGAGTCTAGATTTAAGATTCTAGAATCACCAGCTGAAATACATAGCCGAAGATAAGTTGTTTACTGGGTACCTTGCCTCCGAGAATAAATGAATATTTTTAAAGACGTTACATTTTTTTTCAGAGCAATCTCACTATAGAGAATGGAAAGAACTGGTCTTACATTGAGGACAACAACTCTTTTTTATGTTCTAAGCTGAGAAAGAGACATCTGTGTGTCACGTGCACATGCCCACAGAAGGATATGTAACACAGACGATCTCCGCTGAAGGACATGCTGCTTGTGTAGGGAATACACCTGACCCCAGGAAGGGACCTCACCGCCCAGCACAACTCTGAAAAGTCAGAGTCCTTGACCGAGGACACCGCCTCAGCCACCAGTGCATAACGGAGCCCCCGAAACATGTCCCTTTTTAAAGGGGCCCATTTCAAGGGGAGGAATTGAATTACAGGTAAATAAACAAACAAAAATACATATATACATTAGTGTATATATGCCTTATGCAATACTTGGAATATACGTCTACTAAAAATGTATTTACACTACCATTTATGTGTTTTCTTATCAATACAAACTTAAATTGCCTGGACGTCCTGTATTTTTATCTGCTAACTCCGGCAACCGTTCTACATCTCAGTCGTGGAAACACTTCTCACTCCCATTTGCCTCTCACCTGCTATAGCAATCACGTTGCATGTTCACTTTGTGAAGCCCCTGACTGCTTCCCACAGAAGCTTCTAGGTGGAACTGTTTCCCGCTGGCTGTGACACAGGGCCTTTGAGGACCTGTTCCAGGACACCGCAGGCCACTTGGCCTCCAGAGGAAAATGAAAAAGAGAGAAAGCATGCTGGACCTCACGTGGAAGCTGAGAACTGGGTTATACCACAGTGAGAGAGCTCGGAGAAGGGTGTGGTCAGAACAATTTCCAATGTGTGGACCGCAGTTAGCTGTAAAATTGTAACGGAGTTTATAACTCTCCACAGGAAAAGGTTTTCGTGTAAATACTGAAAAGACATTTTACACCAACAAAAATAGCAAACTTCGGTATTTTAAAGGAGTGTGCTACATCAGAATACCAGCCCACCCGCCGCTGAAAAAGCTGACTCTACTGGAAAAGCCGGAGGTGGAATGAAAGCGGGAGGAAAGTGGGTCAGGGTATCTGAGGAAACTGCTTCTCAGAGGAAGGGCCTTGGGGTGGCAGGCAGGAGGTGGAGGAAAGGGCCCGCAACCCCTCAGGCCCTCCTCCCAGCTGGGGTGCCCACCTGCCAGCAGGCTGGCTTTGAGGCTCCAGGAAGAGGCATACAAGTAACCATCACATCTCCCAGGTCACATGGCAGGGAGGGGAGGTCCTCCTAAAATGTGTCAGGCTTGATGTGCTAACCACTGCTGTAATCCGGTTACTGAAAAAGCCTGAACTCCGGCAAACTGAACAGGTGGTCCCATCCACATCAAGATAGGAGATGGTAAAACTTCCTGGCTCTGAATCCATGCAGGTGAGAAAACACCCCAGGCTCTGAGGAACAGACCAGCACCCAGATCCCCATGCAGTCAGCTGAGATCCTCCTACACTAGGATGCCAACCACAGAGGGGAGCCTGGCCTGGCCCCATAAGCATATGTGAGACAACACACCTGGATTCTAAGGACACTACGGACCCCGCCTCTGATGCCACGCTGGGGCACAGGCCACGCTCACACCTCACAGGTGTGCCACGATGCAACTACGTTGTGAGTTCTCCATGACCCAGAATTGAATGCCATGCATATAATTCACGTGTCATAAAATCACTAGCAGAAGTGCCACCTGACTAAGATGTACAGGAAAAACACTACTAAAGTGACTGAAGAAGTCATGTTAGGGCCGGCCGAGTGGTGCGATGGTTGAGAACTGGCTTGGGACGCCAGAGGGCCCCGGTT
>NW_017731854.1:904457-919229 GCF_001890085.2 Hipposideros armiger | reverse complement strand
AAAAAAAGAAGTCATGTTACAGGTAGGGTTTGTGTTTAAAACCAGATGCCCAGGCAATTCCCGCCAAACGTTTTAGACGTGAGAGCAAATAACAAGGTTGTACTTTTAGTAGCTTTAATGAAAGATTGCCCATAAAAAAAGATTATAAACGAGTGATACTTTTGAATTGTTTTATATTTTATTAGTCTAGATAACATCAGCAGACACTTACGGAATAGTACATGTGGATGGCAGACAGAGCTTTATTTAGTCTATAAACCCAGCTGCGTGTCCTGGGGAGACAGCCCCAGGCCCTGGGCCCAGGATGCAGAGGTGGTGCTGGCCGTGCCTGGGTGCTGGGAGGCAGTGGGGGCCGGGACAGACATCAGGACTCGTGTCTGACCTGTTTGGATCCAAGCCATTTCAAACAAATACGAGTTTATTGCCTCAGACCAAAAAAGAAAGAAAGAAAGAAAGAAAGAAAGAAAGAAAGATAAGATATTGAGATTACTTGGGGGAATTAAAACGCTAAAAGACAAGCCCTGGACATTTACGTTATTAAATTGCTAAACTTATTCATCTGCAGGCCAACTTGGCATTTGTCCTCAATGTCTATAAATGTCTTCCCACTTGTCACTATAACACATCTCCCAATAAATTCACTGGACTAACTACATATATCTTGGTACACTATACCATCGTATATCAGATAAAAAACAAAACGGGAAAACCAGGAGTTGCTTTTCCTTCCGGCATGGGTGACGAGAGTCCCGCCTTGCATGGCACGACACTCCATGTGTGAGTATCCAGATGGCAGCTCCTCCCAAGTGTCCGAAGCTCTGTGCGGCCACACAGCCTCCATGGCCGCCTCTCATACCGCACGTGGCGGTGTTCTCACGTGCAGGGTGTCAAGTTCGATTTATCTTCATAAAGAAGGATTGCTCGTGGGGAAGTCACAGGCTTTCGGGGAAGTGGAATCATAACGCACGTGAGTCATGCATTTAGAATGCTGGGGAATATTCTTTAGGAGTCTGACAAATGGCTGTGTCACCCGGAAAGCAAGCCGCACAGCTGCTCTCCCGGACTCTTCTGGAATTCGCAGAGCCAGCACGGATCTCAGCCTCGCTTTCTAATCCTCCCACAGCAAATGCTGGCTTTGGAATAGAAGGCCTCACTGAGGGCGTCGTGTTATTAGAAATAAATGCAATTAGAGCAAATTAGAGCACCTCTGTGTCTAAGCTACCGAAGCCACCACATGACATTTAATTTGTTTTCTTTCTCAATGTTATCACTCTCTTTAGGAACCAAGTGGCTGAAACACGGAGGGCTGAGGACGAGCTCACCACGGGCTGGGTATGCGTTTTGCCTCCTGACTGAAATTCAAAGCAACGGCCCCGGTTTTAAAAGTCCAGGCTCTGTCCTCTGTCTTGCTTGCTGCCCGGCCCTCTCTCCCCTTTCTGTGTGATGCCAGGGGCGTCCTCACCCTGGATCCTTTCCATTCTGCTTCCCATGCTCACCGCGCGCCCTCAGTTTTGGGGAGCCCATTGCCTCCAGGCCTGCCTGTTGGCCTGTCAGCCTGTGCCTCAGCCTTGCTTTTCTTGGACATCTCGAGTGTTTGATGATTGATTATTAGGTTTATACACAGAGCTTGCTCATTTCTTAGACTACTTTTCTATCAAATGGAAATTTGGAAGAAGAGATTTTTCTTTGTGAGGTTTTCCAATAAAAACAGAAACAAGGGTTTGGCAGTGGCTACCATCTAGGCAGTAAGTGGTTGAAGAAGAGTGATTTTGTTTTACAAACATGAGCTAATGCTGCTTTTAGTAAATGAGTATAAAGGCACTTTCAGGGAAAATACATGAAATAGGACAGGACAGATGATAAAAATTGCATCTTGAGGTAAGGTCCAAGAAAGGAATCAGAATAAAAAGCAAAGCAGTGATTTGGGGGTGAGCCCTTTGTACAAAGCAGTTACCCCGGAAGTTCTCCCATAGCTGAAGCCCAGCGTGAGCGCGTCCTCTAAACTCAGCATCTCCAACACACACCTTCCCACCCCGCATCTGGCGGTGCAGACTGACTGTGTACCACTAGGTGGCAGCGTTGCCCAGGGCACAGTCCCCATCTGCACTGGCTTTGCCCTCCTTGGGGGTGGGGGGCAAAGAAAAACCCCAGTACACCCCACGCAAAGGTTAGAGACAGGGCCATGCCTCTTTGCCTTTGGTCGTGTCCCACCTGTCATGTCAGATGCCTCAACAGAGGTCTGCCCTCTGCAGCCAGACCCCACCCAGGGCTGGAAGATGGGTGGAGACCAGACCCCAGCTCAAGCTTGATCCTTGGAACAGGAAAGGAGGGTCAGATTTCAAAGAGAAGTGGGAATTGTTCCAGAGAGAAGCAGGCCCAGTGGCAAAGCTGATTTGGAACAGTAGATGCCACTTAAGGGTGCATTTAGCTGAAGGCGAAAAGGCCCCGCGGAGGACAGCCACAGGTCCAGGGCCTGAGACTCGTGGCTGGAGGGGGCTGTGTCCACAGGTACCAGCAAGCCGCGTGGGCACGGAGCACTGTCCCAGGCCTGCAGGTGGCACATTACCCTCTTCGTGTAGCCGCAGTTAAAACACGGCATCAAAAGCAAGGGGTTGAGGCCTGGACGCTGTGCTCATCCTTGTGACATTTGTTCTTTGTAAAGTAAGGGTGACATCCCGCATGAAAGGGATATGGGCTCCGAAGAGCAGGTGGGCTCCTCAGGAGAGGCTGTCAGCCGGCGCTGAGTGAGGGGACAGCCGCCACCCCCACCCGCACCACAGCCCATGTCACCGTAGTGGGCATATTGCTGTTAGCGTTAATCACTTGCCAGGCTGGTAGCAGCATCAGAAGCAGCTCAGACACATTGTTGTTGGAGAGTAGGTCCTTGTGGATGTCCAGGTCCTCGGCATCTCGAGCAAAGAACTGAATGAGATACCGAGGCAAAGTAGTGACAAAGCAGTTTATTAGAAGAGATAGTACACTTTAAAGAAGCAGGAGCGGGCCTGAGAAATAGAGCTCAAGGGCCCATTATTAGAAGAGAAATTCCACTCCAAGAGTTTGTAGCTGGCCACGTGCAAAGGCAAGGCTCAAAACACTTAAAAAAAAAAAAAAGTAAGGGGGAGGGCCCCTTGACTGCCCAGGACTTGGAGTTTTTATCCTTTTTTCTCTAGAATGGGCTGTTTCTCTCTGGGTGTGGAACCACCTGACTGACACCTGTGATGGACAAGAGGCTATAGTGGAGAGGGGAGGTCTCCTGGGCGGTAGCACTCTGTGGGACGTGCAGGAATGCAGAGGCCCAATGCCTGCCTCTAACTGCCTGCCTAGTTTTCCCCTTGAGAGACACGATCCCCATTAAATCTCTGTGGGAAGTTGAGGGACAGGAGGTCTCTTCTTCTGTATCTGCTTCCTGCTGGGCAAGGGTGTAGAATCCCTATTGGGGGATTCATGGAACTCTCACCCTATCTGATCTCAGATGAGAGGAAGGGGTCTCGAGCTCCGCCTGGAAGACCATGTTGGCTTTTTTTGTTGTGACTGGCAATCTTGTTGGGGTATCATCTGTATCCCCAAGGTCCTTGAATGAGGAAAAATAGATTTTAATTAATAAATCCATTAGCTTTTATGAAGACTGTGGTCATTCAGCCCGTCACTCAGGTGGCGTCAATTGTCTGGGCCCAGAATGGGTTTGGAAAGAATCATTAGTGTTACTGGCCTGGGGGATATTGGGAAATCGCAGGCTTTTAAGTAGTTATCTAAAGCAGGGGTAGGAGATTTCTATGAACAATCTATTGTTTAGGATTTAGAAACTGACTGACAAAACAATCCATAAGCAGGGAGATAGCAGACCTCTATGGTTGAGGCTAAGAGCAATCTTTAGTCTAGGATTCATAAACTGATTAGAAGAGGAATCAAAGTCAGGGCTAAGGAACTAAGAAACTAGGGAGGAGACTTAACATTTCTATATGAAAGAAAACTTAAGAGTTTTCGGTGTGTGGGGGGAGGTGCTACTCGGTTGGCCTGTAACAACATGACCCACTGTCCTGGCTACTCCTGAGGAGGGCGCAACGGAGAAGGGGGAGGGCACAGGTGCTCTGTCAATTCTGGGGTTCCCTAGTCAGCCGCGCCAGCCCCTGGAGGTGCCAGGGAGCCTGCCCGACACCTGACTTTCCCAGCTCTGTGTGTGTTAAAGTTTGGTCACAGGACAGCTAGCCCATCACGTCTTTGACAACCCCCCTTTCAGACCAGAAAACAACGGGGGGCCTGTGAAGCACTTCTGACATGTTCCCTGGGCAGCCCAACCACAGCTGTGTGCGGCGTTTACCGACGGAAAGGCCACTGCAGGCCTTGGCTCTCCACCTGTCCATCCCACCACATGCCAGCACCCCCGAGACCAAACGGGAATTATTATTTTCAGAACTAGGATTTCCCAGAGCCCCAAACATGCCAAGAACTTGCAAAGAAAGCTACTTTTGTCCTTTGAGGGATTGGTTAGTATTTCACCTTCCCCCCAGGATGTCCAATTTCTTGCAGAGGTAAGTACTTCCCAGGTTCCCAAAGGAATGCTGCCTTCCTGACTCAAATGATTTTAATTTGCAGGGGACATGGGCTGACAGTACCACAGTGAGGGGAGCCCCTGAGGAACGACTGGGGGTCACACAAAGCTCTGAGAAGGTGCAGGTGCCGAATGAGACCTCCTTTCCTCAGACTCCCCCTCCTAGAATGCAGGCCCCTGAGAAGGTCTGCGGGCGGGTGTGGGGACAGCGTCTTCATCAAATTTCATACATGACAACGACAAAAGGGAATTCATTTGTTTTATAGGATGTGGTAATTGCATACTTCTTCTATCGCCTAATTCAAATTCACTCAACCTGTAGGGTTTTCTCAGTTTGTGAGATTAGTCATGATTGCGTTCTTTTCCTCCTACTTAGTCATGGAATTTAGCACTGGGGGCCTGTCCCCCACCAGGTGGTCAGCCCTGCCGTCCTCCTGCTAGAGCATGTGCTGTGCTGGGGGACTGTGTTGGGGGGGTCCATGCCCCTAGGTGGTTCACGCCATCCTACAGTTCACACCAACTGGTGCATCCATGCCATCACAGTTAAATATGACACTGAGGGGCCATGAACAGTTCGGTACAATGATAGAACACGTGCTCTGGGAGGGGCCGCCATTTCTCAGGCCATCCCATAATAGCCAGCTGTTATGGAGGGTTCACGGCCAACCCAGGGGTTGCCTGAGCACTTACTGATTGCTTAATTTGCCATTGGTTTACTTTCTACCCCTCCTTCCTCTAGGACAGGGTTCTCAATCTCACAGAGTGACAACTTGAGCTGGCCTTTTTTGTTGTGAGGGACCGTCCTGTGTGTTATAGGATGTTTAGCTGCACCTCTGGCCCTACTTACCAGTAGGGTCCCCTCCCCAAATCATCGCAACTGAAACTGCCTCCATACATCAGCAAATGTTCCCGGCGGGGCGGGGGGGGGGGACCACCACCCGCCCACTCCCGTTGAGGATGCTGCCGTGAAGCAGGAAATGGGTTTCAGAGAAGTGGGAAGGCAGGTTGGGGCTAAGCATGGACTGGGAGGAATGTCCCCAAAGGCCCTTGGACACAGCGGCATAGGCTGGGAGACCCTCCAGGGGAACGGATGGGAAGACCATGTTGAGGAAAGAGGATTCTGGCAGCCGCTTTGGGATGGGAAGGAAGGGGGAGACCAGAGGCGAGGGACCCACTGAGACACTTGTCTGTGTGGAGGTGACTGAGCCAGGATCCGTCTGTGGGCTGAGCTTGGCCTCACAGGCCAGCTCCACAAGCAGTCTGCCCAGGTAGGTGCTCATGTTAGAACACTGGCAACACGTCAACCACACCCATGAACCAGAGACCACTCCCCCTTTCCCCTTTCATGCGAAGGTCACTCCAGTCCTGTTTTCAGCTGTCACACGTTAAAGGGCCTCAACAAATCAGACGTGCATATGAGAGTGTCTGAGATCATGTGAGAGCACCCAGCACTCTGTCCTAGGAAGAATAACTGAGCCAGACATGTGTGGTTGAAAAGAGAAAATGCTCAGTAACATGAACGAGCCTGTGGTATGCTGCAGTGCCTGGTGCATACAAATGTCAGTAAGGTTTAGGGAAAAGTGAAGGCGGGAGACAAGATAACTGAAGGGCCGTCACAGGAAAGCTAATTAGGTCTAATGGAGAAATAATACAGCTGTCCCCCCTTACCCACGAGGGACACGTTCCAAGACGTTCTCAGTGGATGCCTGGTCCCTATAGAAATACTGTTTTTTCCTGTGCACACCTACCTATGATAAAGTCTAACTCATAAGCTAGCACAGTGAGAGGTTAACAGCAATAATTAATAACAAATGGAATTATTATAATGCTATAGTGTCATCAAGCCATGTGAATGTGGTCTCTCCGTCTGCTGACTGACCAGATAACCAGCCAGTACTGACTGACTAAGGGGCCGTGGTGTCCACAGCTGGGAGGTCCATGCTGAGGGCGGGACAGAGTGGGATGGTGCAGGATTTCGTCACGCTCCTCAGAACAGCATACAATTTAAAACATATGAGTTATTTATTTCCGGAAAGCTCCATGTAATATTTTCAAACTGCAGTCAATGGCAGCTAACAAACTGTGGGAGAGAAAGGAAGGATGAGAGGAACTATTGTGCTGGGGAGTTCAAGCATCAGGGGAGCTGTTAATCTAAATGACCCTGAAAGGGGAGGTTGGGGGGTTAGGGAGAAGGTGAAGGGGTTAGAAAGTACAAAGCAGTCGCCACAAAATAGCCACAGGGATGTGAAATACAGTATGGGGAATATAATCAATATTGTTGTAAAGATCATGTAAGGTGACAGATGGGCACTGGACTTACGGGGGGTGGGGGGTCACTTCATAGACTGTGTAGATGCCTAACTACGATGCTGTACACCTGAAGCTAAAGCTGAATAATATTGAATGTCAACTATGATTATATATATATGGTCACGGGAGGCACAGGGAATAGAGTCAATGAAAGTGTAACAGCTCTATATGATGCCAGAGAGGTAGTAGGCTGGGGCGGGGGTGGGGGGTTATCACTTTGTGAGGGGTGTAAATGTCTCACTAGTACATTGTTTTGTACACCTGAAACTAATATATATCGATTCAGCCCCACCTGTCATGCACCTTGGGGACAAGCCCCTGGGACCTGTGGTAAGCTCTGAAGGCCACGTTTCAATAGGAATTTCAAAAAGCCACAGCAGGCTCAGAAAAGGGCACCATCTTATTATAAGGGACATTGTACAATATATTCGGTGAGTTTTCTTCTTTCCTCCTTAAAATCACATTCACTGGTTTTCCCGATTATAAAGGTATTCACATTCTCTTGAGCATATTTGGAAAATACCGATGAGAGTCTCCCCACCATCCAGAAATAAACATTTCTAATAGTTTATTATTCTATATTGCATTCCACGATTTTTTTCTATGCATACAGATTCCCCCTTTTAATCATAGTACAAAGAATATTATAAACTCCTAATCAAACCTTGCCTTTCAGATACAATCTTCAAATTATTTCTGCCATTATAAACATCATCATCGGTTTTGAATCCTTCTTAACCAAATGAGCGTGCAGACTAAGTCGGAGCAGCTAGGATGGCAACGAATGGCCCCTTTCAAATATCCAGGGTCATGCTGATTTCACTGTGTGAGAATGACATTCCTTGCCATATCGCTTTCACAGTTCCATTTTCCTCTTTCAGTGATAAAATAATAAAGGTCAAATGTAATAAAATATATTGAAATAACTGCCCAAACACTGCAGCAATGAAACTGCCAAAATTAAACATTGACCAGCAAGCAGCGTCCCCATGAGATTGCTCAAAATGCTGGTAGGTTGATACGTAAAGTGTTCAGTCAATATGTCAAAAGGTAGATGAAGGGGGGATTGGAAAATGAGGCAGACAGAAAAAATCAAGTTTTCGATATTTTTCTCCTTTATTAATTAAGAGTATATTGTGTGTAAAGTTTTGAATCTCACTTCGGCATTTCTGCTATGTCATTACATTGTCTTAAATAAAAAATGGGTACATCATATCCATCAATGAATTTCTTAATACACTTAACTACTCCCCTTTAATTCAGAGTTACGGTGGACAATTTTTCATAAATAATCCTGAAATTAATACCCTTGTGTGCATTATCCTTGTGGTGAAATGCTTAGAAGTGAAACATGCTCCATTCATGTTGCCAAATCACTCTCGGGAAATACAGTCCTTTAGTGATACACAGTCACTCGGGTAGGATGTGAAGCTGTCTTTTATCTTCCTCAAAACCGTTGCCAGTACTGGTTAGCATCCTGTTTTCCCCTTCAAGCTTGGACAACAGACAAAATGCATTTTCTCTCATTTGTAGTTTTTGTACTTGAGAGGTAGAGAGTTCTTTATATTTAGGAGGAGATTGTATCTCACCTTTTGTGTGTTTTGCTCAATTTCTAGTCATCACCCCGCCTCTCCGTGGCCTCAGTCCCCCTTAGAAGGCCCTGGTACATCTGAGCAAATCCAGCAGAGTTCAGTCACATTTGACTTTTCCCTATTGCGATAGTGTATTTCCGGTTAACATCTGTCCTGACCACTGTGCCTGCCTAACCCGCCTGCCCCCCCCCCCACCCCCAGGCCTGCGCCCACCATCTCTGAGGTTAGGCAGTGGCAAGTTGTTCTTTTGTGTGTGTTTTCACCACTTCCAGTCCCTGCTGACCTACCTGTGGTCACCATGGTCAGCCCAGGCCAGCAACTGACCCTGCCAGGATGTCAACAACTGTGGAGCGGCCCCCTGCTCCCTCCCCCCAACACCTGCCTGAGTCCCTGCCCCAATGCAGGCCACAGGCTCCTCACCCATTTGTCTCCTCACCTGGGTCCCCCCTGTAGCCGACCTGCCCAGCCTTCACCATAAACCCCTATTCTTTGCAGCTGTTTTCTCCATGCCTATAGAAAGGTTCTCTTCACCCTTTTCTTAGCAACTGGGGTCATCATTAGGATCAAGTGTCATTTTGCTCTTCAACAGTGACCGCCAGTTCCCATGTCTATCCTGCACCCACCCTCACCTTGCTTCTGGCGTCAGACACCACAGGCTCAGCCCGCTCCCGTGAGAGCCCAGCCCCTGTGAGACAGCGGTGGGCAGGCCTGGACCCCTCCCAGGGTGCCCCAGAGACCCTCTGAGGCAGCACAGTCACGCGCCAGCGTTTGCCAGCCCTCCCGGGGCACCAGCACTGTGACTAGAACTTTCTAAGGTGACCTCACTCTCCAGCAGTCCCGTGGGCGGGTGTTGGGACCCGGCTGTGCCTCAGTATCTGACATGGCCAAGCACACTGCAATTGTGACAAATTCTGAAGCTCTGACTGAGAAACAGATACTGCCTTACATCTTAAAAAATTTAAGTTCCCCTTCTGATAGATATATCACAATAATTCTATTTTATACACTAAAGGCAATTTTAGTCACACTACTAGTCTCTTAGTAAAGGTCAGAGCACATACCCTGTAAAGCTTAAGATCCTGCTTAGACAATAGTTTTTAGAATAATTGTTGGGTGGTCATGGTAACCATCCTTTGGGCGATTATGTAAAGGCTCAGGCCTTGGTCGCAGTCATTGAGGGTGGAGGGATTTGGGCATAGTTGAGATGTTAGTCTTTAGCATAGAAAAGGTCTAGCTGTACCCTGGAGCATAAGAATTATGAGGAAGTAAAACCCTGATACTAGTGGAACAACGGTTAAACTGCCCGGTGTAAAAAGGGGCATGCTGTAGAAATAAAGTGAGACACTTCTTCTTGAAAAAGCTCTCCTGTGTCTCCGCGCGTTTTTTTTCCTTTTTCTTCACCGATGCTGTCTCCACCTGAGGGAACCCCTGGACCTGTGGGGGCTGGTCTCCCACAGGGGAGGGGATGAGCTCACCCACACTGTCCATGGGTGAAAGAGTCTCATAGGCGGGAGGCTATTTCCTGAAGCTCACAGAACCAGGGCTGAGTCAGGATGCTGCTACAGGCGCCACCATACAGGGCACCCCTCAGACATCGACCCCTCTGCCTGTGTGGCCACATGACGGACCTGCCCAGCTCAGGGAGCCCACGCCTCACCTGATGTGCCAGGCTTCTCACCTGCACTTACTCTCCGTTGTGATGTAAGAAATATCCATGACGCCCGTTCATGGTTTGGAGAGGTCAGGGTCCTGAACACGGGTTAGCTGGGTCCTCCTAGGTGAAGGCACCGGCTCGGGCCATGGCTCTTCCGGGGCTCTGGTTCTTTTCCAAGCCTACCAGTTCTTGGCAGAATCCGGCTCCTTGCTGTTGTGAGGCTGAGTTCTGCATATTCTCGCTGACTGCCAGCGAGGGTCACTCAGCCACTCTTAGGTCCCGGCCATGTGGCCCCTCCAATCTAAGCATGGCAGCTCACCTCCTCACGGCCAGCAGGAGGATGTCTGCTCCTGCCTCCTGGCTCCTCTGTGGGCTCACCTGCGGAGGTCACGCTTACACAGAGCCGTCTCCCTTTTGGTTAACTCAGAGCAAACTCATTAGGGTCCTTGATTACATTTGCAAAATCACATGGTTGCTCTTATTACACGAACTGATCACAGCAGTGAATTTGCCCTGTTCCCAGGTGCCACCCCATCCAGGCAGGGGACAGGGTCTCAGGAACCATCTTAGAACCCTGCCTACCACACCCCAGAGGGATGCTGCCAGCTCCTCGCGAGGGCCCACGCTGACTCCAGAATCCCCCACCTCCCCTCCGACCTGGGACTGCAGCAAATTCACTCCCACTTCAAAACAAGGATAACCGAATGGGTGTGCACGTGTCGCAGAACCTAAAGTGACTGTGTGGCCCACAGGTACTACTGGTGACAGAGGAAGGAGAGTCTGCAGGTCACAGGGCTTGCACTGCATTGAGACCCAGGAGGCCAGACGCCCCACCCCGCCCCCACTGGATCACCCAGGAAGCCCGGGGCTGGGTCTGCCGCCAGCTGCCCTCTGCCCCATTCCGACTCCTGCAGCTTGGGCAGAACTGCTGGTGGCCTGTGAGGGCTGAAGTTCGTCCAGACACAGGAGAGCTTTGCTCAACACCTCACCACCAACCATGTCACATGGGCTCTCCTCCACCTCGGTGGGGAAGGCTGGATGAATTCCAGCATCTTCCCAAACCTCAGAGCCCAGCTAGGGCAGAAGGAAGGCGCACCTTGTCATCTTTCCATTTGGCTAAGGGCTATTGAGACTTTCTGTCCTGTGAACTCACTCTCTGTATCTTGTCCAGATTTCTATATGGTCGTTAGTCTTTGTTTTTCATTGCTTCTCAATTTGGAATCTTGAGTCATAACTAGGAAAGATGAAGGCTGTGTCGTAATTAGGGAGAGTTTCTTACTTTGGGTCAGAAAAAGGTTTTTCTCTTATTTTCTCCTAGAGCTTAGTTCTCTGACATTTCATTAAAATAGGAAATACAAATAAACTGGAAACAGTTTCATAGCATTCTAATTTTTTTCATAACCCCACATTTTTGCATTTGTGCCAGAAGGAGATAAGCGTGGTTCTCAGAATGGCCATGCCTCATGCACGCTTCCCTTCCCTGCCCTCCCTCCACTTCTCTGTCTCTGATAAGATCGTGTTTTCCAGAGTAGACGATACTTAAATCGACATCCATTTTGTCATGACGCATGTTCACCTTCAAGCTCCATGGGAGGATCAAAGACAAAAGGGGTATTTTGAAGCGACCTCCTTACTCTTTGAAAGAACTCTGCTCCGGCAATTAAAATCAAGGTCCTTCTTTTCCTTTGAAATTTATCAAGATGATCTCTGACCTAGCCTACTCTGATATTTCGCATCAGCTTTCCTTTCCAACTGCTGACATTCATGTTAGATCAGAAAGGAAAACTTTTTCCGTTTCCTCTGAATTGCTTGATTGAGCACCCATTGATGTCTTCTCATCCTTTCAAAGTAAACTGAGATCCTAGCGCTCATTTCAGCAGCAGCTGGAGTGCTAATCTGTGATTTCCGATCTCTACATGGACTCAGTTTTTTGTTTTTGTTTGTTTGTTTGTTTGTCTGTTTGTTTGTTTTTCAGTTGCAATTGACACTCAACATTATATTCATTTCAGGTGTATAACATAGTGATTAGACTTTTAAGAAGTGATCCCCCAATAAGTCTAGTCCCCACCTGGCACCATACATACTTATTACAATATTATTGACTATATTCCCTATGCTGTACTTTACATCCCCATGACCTTTTTTTTTTTAATATTTTATTGGGGAATCAGGGAAGGGGAACAGACAAGTTGCTGTCCTTTTGTTCTTCTGTCTAGTTGTGGAGGAAGTTGCTTCACTGGCCCATGTTGGTATTATCATTGCGCTCTTCCCGGGTGAGGCAGTTGCTCACCGGCCATTGGATGGCTGCTCATGGCAGCTCTTGGCAGCTCACGAAAGCTCACGCCCGCTGCTGGCCAGCTCCACTGCAGCTTACGCCATCACCAGTGACTCACGGCAGCCCAGCTCCAGGTTGAGCTGCTGTTCATCATCTTAGCTGCAGAGGGTGCAGCATCACTGGCCCTCATGTGGGATCCGANCTAGTCCCCACCTGGCACCATACATACTTATTACAATATTATTGACTATATTCCCTATGCTGTACTTTACATCCCCATGACCTTTTTTTTTTTTTTTTAATATTTTATTGGGGAATCAGGGAAGGGGAACAGACAAGTTGCTGTCCTTTTGTTCTTCTGTCTAGTTGTGGAGGATGTTGCTTCACTGGCCCTCATGTGGGATCCGAACCGGGGCCCTCTGGCGTCCCAAGCCAGTTCTTAACCATCGCACCACTCGGCCGGCCCTCCCTTCACCTTTTTCACCCAGTCCCACAACCCCTTCCCATCTGGTGACCATCAGCCTGTTCTTTGTATCTATGAGCCTGGTAATATTTTGTTTGTTCATTTATTCTGTTCTTTAGATCCCACATACAAGTGAGATCACAATATTTGTCTTTCTGTGTATATGGACCAGTTTGTTTTTCCCCCAGCATTCAGGGGTTATTAGGTTGGTGCAAAAGTAATACTTCAAAATCTTTGGAATTATCTTCTGACTTCATGTCATGATGAAGATATTGTACATACTGTCTGCAGTTGTATTAATAGATGAGTGTTAGTAGCACTACAGCTTTTCATTTCTTCCTCACAGAAAACGAAGGTGTTTATTGCCAAGAACAGATATTTAACAAAAATTATTTGGTGCTGAATTGAAGTGAGGTCCATCTAAAGCACACCATCCCAGTAGAGCATTTAGAAAAGAAAACACACATGACAGAGGCAGCATCCCTTAATCCATACAATCGGCCAATGAGACGAAACACTGAAGAGCCACCCACCTTTGTTTTAATTTGAGCATAGCTGCCACAAGCTTGGTGTCTGGTTCTCCTCAGAGCAGTAGATTATCAATTGCAAACCATCCGAAGGACTTAGTGGTGGATGTTCTGCCTCCTGAAAGAAGTGATACCTGACAGCCTGACATCTAAGGGGACCTCAGAACGACCCGGAAAAGCCATCGGGAGGATTCAAGTGGCATCCAGCTGAGCTCCCTTTACGAAGAAGGGGACTGTCCTCTAGACTCCACTGGCTTATAAAGATGTCACATAAATGGCACAGCTTGAACTCCATGGCTTGAGCGGCCCCAACTAAGGGGCTGAAACCCACCACACAAGTGGGCTTACTTACCAGAACCTCATTCGAAAAAGGAGAAATACAAATAAAAAGTAAACTGAGATACCGTGTTTTCACCTACTAGGTGGATAAAAATACAAAAGAGTGACAAAACACTGCTGGAAAGGCAATGAAGGAGGAAGCAGACACTCCCAAATGTTGGAGATGGTAATGCAACAGAGGGGAGTTTGGCAATAGCGAGCCAAACCACATATGTACTCACTGCTTGACCCTATGATCACACTTCCAGGAATCTAAAGATACACTTGCAAAAATGTGAAAAGATAGAGGCAAAAGGGGATTTATTGCAATAAAAGAGCAGAAACAGCCCACTTGTCAAAATATCATGAGACTGACTAGCCTCCGTGTACCATGGAATGGTAGAAAGAAAGGAGGGACCTGGGTGGGCAGTGGTCATATTAGGATGACACTATTCCCTTGACTTTTTAAAATAAATTTTTATGTTTCAGTTACAGTTGACATTCAATGTTACATTTGTTTCAGGTGTACAGCATAGTGATTAGGTGTTTAAGAAGTCTAGTGCCCACCTGACATTGTACATAGTTATTACAATGTCATTGACTATATTCCCTATGTTGCATTGTACATCACCATGACTGTTTTGTAACTGCCAATTTGTACCTCTTAATCCCTTCCTCCACCCCTTCTCCTATCACCCCAACCTTCCTCCCTTCTGGCAGCCATCAAAATGTTCTCTGCAACTATGACTTTGTTTCTGTTTTGTTTGTTCATTTACTTTATATTTTAGATTCCACATATAAGTAAGATCATATGGTATTTGTCTTTCTTTGTCTGACTTATTTCACTTAGCATCATACCCTCTAGGTCCACCCATGCTGCTGCAGATGGCAAGATTTCTTTTCTGTTTTGTTTGTTTTTTTATGGCGGAGTAATGTTCCATTGTATGTATGTACCATTTCTTTTTTTTTTTTTTCCTGAGGTCATATACCGTATTTGCCGGCGTATAAGACGATTTTTTGGCCCTGAAAAATATGCCTCCAAGTGGGCGGTCGTCTTATACGCCAGGTACACTTCAGATAGACT
>NW_017731854.1:889317-904267 GCF_001890085.2 Hipposideros armiger | reverse complement strand
AAATGTTGAAATCAAATCTGATATTGTTTTACCTTTTATTTGGTGTGTGGAAGGTGTGCGGAAGAGGGGGTAGTCTTATACGGCGAGTATATAACAAACTGTATTTTGAGTAGAAATGTTAGGGGGTCGTCTTATACGCCCAGTCGTCTTATATGCCGGCAAATACGGTAATTTATTGCAGTTAGCACACAGTTTAAAAATTCACCAACACACCTATAGTACAAAACTAAACAGTATGTACCATTTCTTAATCCAATCATCTATCGATGGACACATAGGTTGCTTCAATATATTGGCTATTGTAAATAATGCTGCAATGAGCATGTGAATGTACATGTCTTTTCAAAATAGTGTTTTGGGTTTCTTTGGATAAATACCCAAAAGTGGGATTACTGGGTCCTACTTTGTCTTTTTTATAGCCTTTGTTTTAAAGTCTATTTTATCTGCTATAAGAATTGCTACCCCAGATTTTTTTGTTTGCTTCCATTTCCAAAATATCTTTTTCCATCTCTTTACTTTCAGTTTGTGCCTGTCTTTCAATCTGAAGTGAGTCTTTTATAGGCAGCATATGTAACGGCTTTGTTTTCTTATCTATTCAGCCCTCCTATGTCTTTTGATTGGATCATTTAATCTATTTACATTTAAAGTAATTGTTGATATATAAGTTCTTACTTGCATTTTATTATTCATATTTAAAATTTTTTTTTCTTAAAGAAGTCCCTCTAACATTCCTTATAATACTGGTTTGCTGGTGATGAACTTTAGCTTTTTCTTGTCTGGGAAGCTCTTTATCTGTCCTTTGATTCTAAAAAATAGCTGTTAGGTAGATCTTGGTTGTAGGTCCTTGCTTTATAATCACTTTGAATATTTCCTGCCACTCCCTTCTTACCTGCAAAGCTTCTGTTGAGAAGTCAGCTGACAGTCTTACTGAAGCTCCCTTGTTGGTAACTAACTGCTTTTCTCTTGCTACTTTTAAGATTCTGTCTTTGTCTTTAACCTTTGGCATTTTAATTATAATGTGCCCTGGTGTGGGCCTGTTTGGGTTCATCTTGTTTGGGACTCTGCACTTCTTGGGCTTGTAAGTTTATTTCCTTCACCAGGTTAGGGGAGTTTTCCATCATTATTTCTTTAAATAGGTTCTCAGTCCCTTGCGCTCTCTTTTCCTCCTGGTACTCCAATGATGCGAATGTTGGTACACTTGATGTTGTCGTAGAGGGGCCCCTTAAACTGTCCTTATCTCCTTGGATTCTTTTTCCTTTTCTCTATTATTCACCCCAAGGGTCTCTTTCGTTAGAGCAAAGATCTGAGGGTGGCCTGTGCCCCTTCAGGAACTTGCAGCAGCCTTCTGTTTGGAAAGTATTGAGAGTTTCCAAAGATTGAAAGCCATTGCTGTATGAGACTTACGCTGGCTGCTTTACAGAGAAATATTTTGTTGCCATCGCAATTCCTTTCCACTCTTCAAATTTATGAACCTGGCTGCCCTTCAGGCTTCCACTGGCTGCATTCTCTCTTGTTGGCATCGTCCCTGGCTGACTGCATGCAGCTGCAGTGAAATGCGGTTGCTGCAGCTTGAGATACGTCTTGCCTTTTCTGTTCCTCAGCCCCCAGGCCTCTGTTTCCAGGTCCCTAGGCAGCACTGTGCATGGGGCAAGGGCATTACAAGTTCCAGCAGGATGGTTAGATGCCTTTCCAAAGCAAAACTCACATCCCACTTACCCAACCTTGTAAATAAATAAATCATGCTAAATGGAATGGTGTTTATAAATCGAAAGTGCTAGAGAAATTGTTAACTGCTGATCAAATGGCAGGTATGTCATAAAAAAATACCAGGCATGTAGTTTCACCAGCCCAAGATTTTTAATTCCTGTGAAGGCTGGCTTGGCTCAGAGTTTGGTCCACCCAACTTGTAACCGGTATGAATAAACATTTCCATTCTGGCCAAAATATCATTCCTTTATGCATCCTAATCCTTAATTTCCTCCTCCAACTCAGAAGTAAATTGTAGGTACCAATTTTAGCACCCTATAGGAATTTTCCATCTAACTCACTTTAAAAAAATAAAATGTTGGCACCTTATGAACTGTCGTACCTTGTCTGCATTGATGATGTAGGAAAGATTCTGCAGATGCAATAAAATCTGCCTTCTTCTCCCCAAAGCTCTTCGTGCTCAGTGCTCGGGAGTGGGGGGCAGTGGATGGACCATCGTGGTCCTCTGGCTGATCGAACTTCTTGCCTTAGAGGACACAGCCTCGGGCCTTCCTCTGTGAGTGTCCCATTCCTGCAGCTGATTCTCAGGATGAAACCTGTCTTCATGTCGGAAGGGTCATCCTGGGCATGGAAAGAGACGGGCATGAGCCAAAAAGTGGGTGTGGGGTGTCTGACAAATACGTTGCTAATACCTATTGCAGTTTTCTCACACCTGCTCCATTTTGCCAGGCCTACATTCTGCCCTCCTTTCTCTCACCTGGCTAATTATTTGCTGTCTTCACCCTCTTTGACATACATTCAAAATTGTTTAGGAACTGTGAGCTACCATTTTCTCCAATCAGAGGAGCAAAAGTCGACAGGTGGCTAGTATTGTGTTGGTGGGTGTGGGGAGATCAGCTCCTCCACACAGTGGTCTATCCAAATTCAAGTGCACACGAATTTGGAAACCAGTTGTAAGAATCTAACCTACGTGAATTCTTCAGCTTGGGCATGCAGGTGTATGTGTGATGTATGCTTATGGCCCCTTTGTTTACAATAGGAGACCATTAAAATGACCTAGATGCTTTTGAATATGTAAATGGTCAAGCATGTTTGGGGAGCACTTTGCCAGAGTCTAGAACAGACCTGCCACAAAGGGTGAGATGGATCTATAAGTCCTGCAGAGAAGGATCTCCCATATCCCACCCGTACTGTCACATGAGAACCAAAGACACAGGATATGTCACATGACCACCATTTACATAAGAAATGTGGGGATGGCCAGACCCTGTTAAGTTCTTTTGTTGGGACCAAACACCAAATGAGAAGGTGTCTGCACCCCTGATATAATAATAATTTTTCAAAAGTAGAGAATAAGTGTGAGACCAGCAAAGTTTTGATTTTTCTTCTCATCCCAAGCGTCTTATTTTCTTTCTGGGGCACTGACCACCAGCTTAGCCTTCTCATTGTCAACTTGTGGCCCAGAGATAGGGTGGTGATTCTGTGGACAGTGGGTAAAGGGGGCTTGCTTACTTTATTCTGTAGCTTTTTGTGCTGCTGAAATGTTTACAACAGGCTTATGATCATATGCTTCTTTTGTAGTGCGTGTGCGCGCGCGCGCGCGCGCACACACACACACATACACACAGGAAGTGCCAAAACATGTATACACATTTTAAGAAAGGAAAAAAATTATATTAAAATTGTAATGCTCAACATATACCAGTAACAAAAGATGAATACAAGTCATGTGTATACATTTTTTGGCACTCCCGGTATGTATGTATGTATGTATGTATGTATGTATGTATGTGTGTGTGTATGCATATATAAATATATATATATATATATATATAATATATAATATGAGGTCAGGCATTTAAGTTTGTGAACTCATCCTAGAAAAAGTGCTGCATACCTCATTGCTGAATGTCACTATGATCACCTTTGGAATACTCTCCTTGGGAAGCTATGCACTGACACCAGCACCTAGTCCACCATTCATAGTAATTTTGGCACTCTTTTTCTGGAATGGCCATCAGAGCTGTCATTGTATTACCCTTGATGTCCTGAATGTCATAAAAATGTCTTCCTTTCAATATTTCCTTTATCTTTGGGTAAAGAAAGAAGGCATTGGGGGCCAGATCAGGTGCGTAGGGAGGGTGTTCCAATACAGTTATTTGTTGACTGGCTAAAAACTCCCTCACAGACAGTGCTGTGTGAGCTGGTGCATTGTCGTGTTGCAAGAGCCGTGAATTGTTGACGAAAAGTTCAGGTTGTCTAACTTTTTCATGCAGCCTTTTCAGCATTTCCAAATAGTAAACTTGGTTAACTATTTGTCCATTTGGTACAAATTCATAATGAAGAATCCCTCTGATATCAAAAAAGGTTAGCTACATCGTTGCAAGTTTGCAAACTTGTCAGACTGTGTGTGTGTGTGTGGGGGGGCGTGCATCCTGTGCCATGTGCCACTTGTCTCAACCTGCCCCGACGCTCACCTTGGTGTCATCACGTCATATTGCTCACCGACCTCCGGGGCGGCCGTCAGAGCTGTGGCTTGGCTCCTCTCGCCGCTGACCCCACCTACCCATCGTCCCTCTCCCCACAGACTCTCCTCCTTATTCCAAAAGACCAAGAAGAGCCATGATTCTGCCTTAGAAGATAAAAGTTATGTACTAAGGCCAAAAAGAAAGAAAAAAAGAAGAATATATATAGTGGACTAAGGTTCAGAACTAGCCAGCACTGGAATTACCAAGCAGGCACAATGCTTAGCTAGGAAATCCATAGATGACCAGAGAACTCAGGTTTCTAAAAACCAAAATAGTAATCATTAGGAAATGTCAAGTGCAAACTTGAGACTATTTAAGAGAGAACGTGGTAATACATTAAAAAAATCTACAAAAGCCAATTTTAAAACATCAAGAGAAAGAAGTTGACTAGGACCAAAAACAGGCAAAGCATGAGAACGGCCAATACATCCAAGAACAACAGCCATTAGGAAAAATGGCTGCAAGTAATAAAAATGCATATTAAGGCAGCAAAGTGTAATTTTACCCCTAATAAGCTAACACATACATACTGGTAACAAGCCCGGGCTCGCCAGCTCCATGGAAGCTGGTGCCCTGGCATGTGCACTTACAGGCCCCATGCCCTTTTCCCGACGCCAGAATCGCTTCCCCAAGCAAAGCACTGGCATGGGAGGGGAGCTTGGGCAAGACTTTGAGTGGGAGAGGACAGAGACAGGGCCCAGGAGAAGGGGTGTGGGGGACTCACCCAGGAGGCATTGAACTTCCAGCCCCATGGGTCTGTTTCTTTAACTCTAACTCCATTGCCCCCACGTTCTCTGCCTTTCCCGATGGATGGAGAGGGGCAAACGCATCTACATGCTAACAGACAGCTGCATGGGGAGACAATACCTTGAAGTTAACCAAGGGGTTTGTCACTCCTGTGGCCCTTCTTCCATTTCAGCAGCAACCTGGAAAATCTTGTCTGACCAGCTCAGACACAATGAGTGGCCAGACAGTGCAGGCCCAGCACTTGGATTCTCAGACTTCTGTGGCAGAGAAAACCAGCCGAGCGAGACCTCAGGGAAGGTCATGACCCAGACTTGACAAAGACGTTGGAGTCCGGAGAGAGAACAGAGGAGAAGGGTTCCCGGGGCTAAGCCAGGGCAGGGGGGCTGAGAGGACCCTTTGGGGTCTTTCTCTCATTGGCTTCTTCCTACCCCGGACTTTTTCCCCTCCCTTCAGTCTTTGGTCTCCTCTGTTTGTTCTTCTGTCTTTCAGTCCTGCTTCCTACGCCCATCCAGTTGCCCTTTCTCTCAGATTCACATTGATCATGGTGGTGGTCATGGGTATGTGTTGATCAGCCTGTCAGCTCCTTTTCCCCTTTACCAACCCTCTCACAGATTCATTCTCGTAATACTTACGGACAACATACCTCTGTGCCAGACACTGTCCCAGGTACTGGAGCTGGAGGAGTGAACAAAGCAGGCATAATTCCTAGCCTCCTGTTTTCACAGACTTGATATTCAAATAGGTTGGGGAGTGATGGAGAAAGGAAGACAATAAACAAAGTTAATGCCAAGACCATGGAAGTGCACACAGGTGCACGTCTGGGGGCTGGGAGGGGAGCAGGCTCAGCGGTCCACGGGTGCCCAAAGTCAGCGCTGCTTATCCGGGTTGGAGGGGTGGCAGGGGGAGATACGAAAAGGGACCTCGGAGAGAGTCAAAGGTCTTCAGGCTGTGGCAGGTGCATGGCCCTAATCTGCGCCCACCCTGTCCCCAGCCCCCACTCCCCTTTGCTATTTATCACTCCACCCTGTTGAATTAATGCCTGCATTTTCCAAAACCTTCTTCTTTTTAGCCAGAATGGTTCATGCTCTCAGCTTGCTCTCTCCGATTTGGGGCTTTCTCAAGGGAATGTGTACTGAAAACTCACTTTTTTTCTAACGTGTCCCAGCCTACTTAACTATGTTATGTACCGTATTTGCCAGCGTATAAGACGATTTTTTGGCCCTGAAAAATATGCCTCCAAGTGGGGGGTCGTCTTATACGCCAGGTACACTTCAGATAGACTGCCCATAGTGCTTGCCCCGTGCCATAGTGGCCTCCCAATGCCCGCCCACTTCATTCCACATACCGTCCAGGCATCAGCAGCGCTGCTGGGTGTATGCTTGGCTGTGTGCGATTTTGCGAGTGTGGTAAATTCGGGTTACCATATATTTCTTTACATATGCATTGAAGATTCGCGATTTTGCGCTATCATGGTGCCTGTTAGAATGTTGAAGAGCTCGCACTTGCGCACTAGTGAGGTCCCAGGGAGATGCTGATGCAAGGGTGGACCAGACTGCTATAGTGACAGGGCGGGCAAACAGGGAGCAGGGACCAATCAAATCAGGCTTTGTATACAGCCAACAGCCAACCACAATACTGCACCATTGTACAGTACAGCATAGAAAATGTCGACCAGTCAAACCCCTATCATCCCTATCATGGCACCAGCCAAAAGAAAGAAGTATGATGCAAATTTTAAACTCAAAGTTATAAACTTTGCTAAGGAAAATAATAATTGTGCTGCTGCAAGACAATATGGAGTAACAGAAAAGATGGTTCGGGACTGGAAATCAAATGAGAAAGCATTAAAGAGTATGCCAAGGGGTAAGTGTGCATTAAGAAGAGGCACCCCACACTGGCCAGAACTCGAAAAACATGTAGCAGACATGGTGGCTCAACATCGCCAAAACGGTTATGTGGTGACACGAAATACAATACGCTTGTTTGCACTTCAGTGGGCCAAATCAAATCTGATATTGTTTTACCTTTTATTTGGTGTGTGGAAGGTGTGCGGAAGAGGGGGTAGTCTTATACGGCGAGTATATAACAAACTCTGTATTTTGAGTGGAAATGTTAGGGGGTCGTCTTATACGCCCAGTCGTCTTATACGCCGGCAAATACCGTATTTCCTTACATTTTGTGGACTTTCTCTCCAATCCACTTCCATATCCCTCACTATCATCTCAAGAACCTTCTTTCATTTTCTGAGGGTACTTTCCCCAGTTTCCCAGCATAACTATGCGTTTATCCTTTACAACAATATCATCTGCCTTTTTAAAGGGAATTTAGTTTGAAGAAGAGGAGAACAATTGTGCTCAGGCAGGCACCCTAAAATGGAAATCTTTACTTAGGTCCCCAGAATTTGGCATTTCTGGAATTTGGGGCATTCTCACGGATTCAGCTTACTGGATCCTTAGCCAATTAGCTTAGTGCAATTTTTCACAGCTCTATACTGTAATGATTTTTAAATGACTATCATGGGCTTGCTAATTAATGGACAGCATCTGTGCCTAACTTTACACATGACAAATTTCAGGATCTCTTAGGCCTTTTTTTTTTTTTAATTAGGGACAATCACAAGTGTAAATATTGAACAATGCTGTCAAGGTAAAACGTTGTAGAATGTGATTCTTGCTTATTCCATAAGTATTTATTCAGCAAGCATCACACCATCAAAGGGGCGGATCCTTGGTATGTGAGAGCTGGAAGCAATTGTGGTTGCCCGGTCCCCTTCCCCACAGTTTTCATGCGGAAGTAACATCCAGAGCCTCCTCCGTGCGCCCCGCTTGCCTCTCCTTCGTAGGTGTGACCTTCTCATCACACACCTCTGACTCCCATCTGGCTCCTGACCTCGCCCAGCTGTGCATCTCTGTGGTGTCCACCTGGCCTGTAATGCTGGGACTCGGCCACTCCCACCTGCCTCAGACTTCACACGGCTGATGCTATCATAGCTTTGTATGTTCTTCCCTGCAGGGGCGGAAAAGTATTCCTTTCTTCATTTCTAGGTTCTTTGGCTGATCTAATCATTAAATGAACACAAGAGTTAATAGGAGAAAAACAAATTTCATTTTGTATTTACAAAAGCCCCTTAAAACCACGAGACTCAAAGAAGTGACCAAGGCAGGCAGCTTTTATGCTTTTGAGACAAGGAAACAAATTTGTGAAGAGCTGACAAAACAAAGAGACTGGGCTGGAGCTAGTACATCAGTGGAGACGTAACAAGGCTTGTTTATTCAGCCCTGTGGCCCTGGATTCCTGTCCTGGTGACAAGGACACCTCTATCTTCCTGCACAGGTGGGCAGTGTGTGCCCTGCTTTCAAGGGGGCACAAGGAAGGAGGATCAGAGTGTCTTTCTGGCACCAACTGTTTCTCAAGTACCCTTAATCCACAGTAATCAGTTTGCCCAAGTGGCACACTTTGGGTGGCATGTTCCAGTCCCCCTCATTCCCACATCATTAACTCAACTCCTAAGCGTTCTTCTTGACTCACCTCTATCTTTTACCCAAACATGGACCGCGGGCCAGTGGTGCTGACTCTGCCTGTACCTCCAGTCGCCCCATTCTGCCCATCGACCAGCCGCCTCCTAGTTCATGGCCTCACCTGTCCCATCTTTCATCTTTTCATAAGGAAAATCAGGCTGTCTCATCTCGTGCCTCTGCTCAGGGCGGTCCACGGCTTTCTGTTGCTCTTGGAGCAAATCCAGAGGGGTTCTGTTTCAGAGGCGAGGGCTCTGCATACTGGCCCGTGCCCCCTCCCACTCCAGCTATGCTCTCTTCCACCCACACCCGCTGTGACCCCAGACTGATGTCCCTCTGGGGTTCCCCACTCTACACCCCTCCTCTCTCCTGTCAACACCTCCAGGCCTGGCCCTCCCACTGTCTTTCTGTCTCCGCAGCTCCCATTTCAGCTGCTCAGCTGTCCCTCACTCTGCTCCTTCTCTCATACCCTCGCCCAGTCCAACAGCAGATCCCACTGGCTTTCAGCAGGCCGCCTCCCACCCCACCCCAGCCTGAGCCAGGTGCCCTCTCTCCAGGATCACTGCCCCGGCCTCGCCTTCTGCTTCTATTCACGCAGCAGCCCTGCTCCTCCCCTCGAAACCATCCAAAGCTCCCCTTGTCACTCAGCCAAAGGCGAAGCCCCCACTGTGGTCCTCTGGGCCCACACAAGCCACTCAGGGCCACGTCTCTGCTCGCTCCAGGCTGGGCCTGGAACCCCAGCCTCCTGTCCTTGGGATGTCTTCCCCCAGACGTTTGTGTGGCTTGTTTCCGTAGGCCTCCTCTTAGGCTGCCCTGGGGACCCCCTGCGACAGTCCTAGCTACAGTAGTCTGAGCAGAGCCCTCCACCAGCTCTCCTGTGCCCCTCCATTTTCTGTGCCTTCCTTGTTGGAATGTCCCCAGGAGGATATGTGATCCTGAGAGCAGGGATTCAGGGGTGTTCCCAGCCCTTCTTGTTTAGCTGCTGCCTATATTATAGCACACCAATTCCACTGTGTGTGTGCGCGCGCGGGGGAGCGGCGGGGGGGGGTGTCTTCACACTACAAAGCAATTCTCTGACACCAGCTGGGTGGCTTACAAGTCAACTCAATCCTGACTGTATCTACTTGGAGATAGTGTCAGAGCCCACAGGTTAAGGGCTCGGTTCCACAAGAGCGTCCCCACTTCAGATGTCAATCACAAGTTCAGGGTGTCACCTGTGCTTCTGACTGGTGGGGCTACAGATCAGAGGTTCCCATACCACCCACTCCTCGGGTTCGAGTAATGCGCTAGAGTAGCTCACAGAACTCAGAGAAATATTTCACTCACTAGATCTCCAGTGTATTATAAAGGATGAACTCAGGAACAGCCAGATGGAAGAAACGCACAGGGTCGAGCGGGCAGAACCCTCCTAGAATCTCCACATGTCCCCAAGCTGGCAGCTCCTGTCCTCTCCCAAGAGGGCAGGTGATGGGATTGAAAGTTCCAATCTCCTAATCCAATGGCCAGTTCCCTTGGCAACTAGACCCCATCCTTAGATGATTCCCAAAAGTCACCTCATTAACACCTCCTCTCATCACTTAGGAAATTCCAACAGTTTTAGGAGCTCTGTGCCAGAAACGGGGGCCAACACCAAATGTATATTTCTCATTATGAATCACAGCAGCACGTTGCCTCTTCCTGCTGGCATGTTACGTCCATAAGACTACCTTGTCATGGACAATTCTCCCGCAACCCCAGTGCTTAGAGCAGCGCCAGGCACACAGCAGATGATGCACAAGTAGCTGAACAAAGACAATTAAAGTGACTGCCCAGGGCCCAGCAGCCCACCCAGCTGCACCGTGGCTGGGGCAGTCAAGAGTCTAAGAGTTGAGCTGGCAGAAGGCATCCAAGCTCAAACCCCCTGTGGGGCAATCTAAGGAGGTTTGGTACCGCTCACTGCACACCAGCCAGACCCATGTGGGTCCCTCCAGGAGGCCAGCTGAGCAAGCTTTAGCAGAAATACTGGATTGGTGAAGAGCAGATGGGGGAAGATTCCAGATGTAAGGAGCAGTGTGACCTGCGGAATCTTGGAACCTTAGAGCGGAATGTAGATGGGCGTGAACAAGGCCTGTTCTGAGAAGGGTAAGGAGACCCCTCGCCCTGGAGCTGGGCCCGGAGTGGTGGGCAGAGTTACAATAGCCAGTTGGTGCCATTCCCCGGAGGGCCTCAAGGGACCTCTGACTGAGGAGTCAGCAACGGGGGACAGCTGTAAGCTCCAGGGTAAGGAAATGAAGGGTCAAGTCATCCTGGGGACACTCATAGGGACAGAGGCGACTAAGGAAGTGAAGGGAGCCCACAGAGCCCAAGCCTTGCTGGGCTGGATGATGGAGGAACACGTGGCTCCACAAGGTCTTAGTTCGGGAAACTGGGACACTGTGGTCCTTCACGTCTGTCCTCAATTTAAGACGCCACGGGTCTACTGAGAGGTCTGATTTATTTCCCTGGAAAGGCAGGTACTTCTCTGCCCAAACTTTCTGTGATCTGGGCCTCCACACATCAGTGCTGTACTCCTAGGACTAGTGGGGTGGAAATCTTGACCTGTGGCATGGACTTATACTGGATTCTGGTAAATTGTGGTCTGTGGCAAGGCTCCCTGTAGAGATGTGAGATCCTGGAAGGGCTGGGTGGAGTGTAAGCCAGTTGAGGACCATCTTAGAGAGGGTCATGGGGAAGGGGCAAGTGGTTTGACACAACTAGGGAAGTGACTTGTCAGCAGGCATCCCATGGAGGAACCCAGGGCCAGCAGAGGCTGCTGAGGTGGTCTCTTGGGAGATGACATAGGGTCCAAGGCAGGAAGAGAAATGAGGGTCTGGCCTGCGGGAGGAGGAGGCCTCCAGCTCCCTGAATCCAGACAGGCAGTACCCCAAAGTGCTCCTCTCACCCAAATCCACAGCCAAGAAATGCTTGCTCCTCATCTCTGTACTTCTAAATTGGGGAGTCAAGCCTCAGAGCTGTGGCACATCTGGGGGGTCTTACTGCAGAAATGGGGACTCCCCACCCCTTCTGCCTTTACCGTATTGTCCCGCAGCCCACCGGGCACACTCCCGTTCTTTGATTCCCACGAATACCGAGGAGTCCTTTGCCTCAAAAGACACTTGTACCACTTCGGAGACGCCCTCCAGGTCCTCCCCTCTCTCCCCTTTTCAACACCTATCCTCAATTCCCTGTCACTGTCTGGGTCACAGAGTCCTCCTGAGGACCACAGCACACAGGGAGAGACTGAGTTTACCCGACAGGAAAAGAGAAGAAATACCCGCAAACCAAAGCCTGCCTTTGCCACCGTGAAACACTCTTCCCTTCGATTAAAAAAAAATCCTCTTTAGGGAAGTCAGGAAAGGCGCCGCGATCAGGGAAAGGAGAAAGTCTAGTCCACCCAAGAAGGGAATGTGAAAGTAGGTGGAGGCTAAGCGGGGGAAGGGAGGGGGTGTCCCCAAAGCCGGCTGAGAAATCCGAGCACCGCTGTGCCGCCGCTCAGTGGATTCTCGTTCTGGCTGATTCCAGGAGGAGGCTCCCAGCCAGGGCCGCCGAGCCCGCTCCCCTTCCAGGGACGGGACGACGCGGGCCCTGTCTGCAGCCCTCTGCGGCATCCTCTCTCCTCCCGGGCAGGCCCGCCTGCACAGTTCTGGGACGAACCAAAGCTTCTGGGAAACGGGACCTGAAGCAGCTCTAGTTTCCAGCCCCGCTTTGGGCTTCCCGCTCACCGCGGGGCGGGGCGGGGCGGGGCGGGACCGGGAGGTGAGAGGGGCCCTGGCGGCCAGGCGGGGCGAGGCCAGAGGCGCGGGGCGGGGCCCAGTGGCGTGAGGGGCTCGGGCCGGGCGGGCGCTGACCGCCGTGTGCATGCGTTCCGCAGGCGGGGAACCCGCGCCGCCGCGCCCGGGCCGCCGGCGATGATCACCTAGGAGGCTGGCGAGGCTACACGCGGCCATGGAGCGGGAGACGGCGGCGGCCGAAGAGCCCACGGCCCCCGGGCGCCGGCGGCGGCGCCGGGAGGGCAGGACGCGCACGGTGCGCTCCAACCTGCAGCCGCCCCCGGGCGCCGAGGACCCCGCGGCCAAGGGCGCCCGGCACCTGGCCGACAACCGGGTCAAGACCACCAAGTACACGGCGCTGTCCTTCCTTCCCAAGAACTTGTTCGAGCAGTTCCACCGCCTCGCCAACGTGTACTTCGTCTTCATCGCGCTGCTCAACTTCGTGCCGGCGGTGAACGCCTTCCAGCCCGGCCTCGCGCTGGCGCCCGTGCTCTTCATCCTGGCGGTCACCGCCTTCAAGGACCTGTGGGAGGACTACAGCCGCCACCGCTCCGACCATGAGATCAATCACCTTGGCTGCCTAGTCTTCAGCAGGTGAGCCGGGCGGGGGCGCGCTCCCGGGAACTGGGCGCTGGGCGCGCGTGCTGTGAGTGGCACGGGGCGGGGGTGGCCGGGACAGCGGCCAGACTGGGGACGGTGCACCCGGCCTCGAGGGGCCGGTGGGCCGGGGAGGAGGGGGGCGGGCATTGCGCCGCCTGAGGGCCCTCCGCGCCAAGTCACGAGAGCAGGAAACTTTAGATGTGGGGGTACCCTATCCTGGATTGTCACTCAGACTTCAGTTCTTAACCAGGATGGCCACAGGGCTGGAGTCCAGCGGCCTCTGGGAGTCCTCATCCCCAGCCGCTCCGGCCTTATAAGTAAAAAGGAGGGATATCTAGTCCCAGGCTCCCTGGCCCGAACTTCCCGCCTCAGCCTTCCACCAGGCTGCTCCTTGGGCTGGCTGTTTAACAATTTTAACAACCAACACAGATATGTAAGTAAGTCTCCGTCAGGTGAAACTACCACCAAGTTCTGCTGTGTTGGGCACAGACGGAATAAAAAGGCAGGGGTGATAAACAGAAGCGTCCATCCCTTTATGTATGCTGTGAGCAGACCATCCAGCAGGCACCATCCATAGTTGACTGTTGAATTTTCTTAAAATTAACCCCAGTTTACATGCAGAAAGACTGAGTCCTGCCCATTGTTGGTACCAGACAGTGTGGTGCCACTGGGCTCCTGCTCCTTCTCTCTTCCTGCACCTCCCCGGAGTTGCAGACCCTCAAGCTGGGCCTGTACAGGGGGCCTGCTGTCCCTTCTCCCCACCCCAAGAGAGCCACTTGGCTGCAGGTCCATCTAGGAGCTGTGTCTCGTCAGCAGAGCCCAGCTCAAGGGCACAACCCTCAGGAAACTATAATAGTTGGTCCTGGCTGCCATCCGAAGCTCAGCCCATCTCTCCCTCCTGCTGGCTTTGCTTGAGTGCTGGCACAGGGGCTGACATGGGCCTCTCAGGTGGAGGACATTGGCCCCTCCAGCCTCTCTCATATGTGAAGGGCTCTAGGAAGTCCCTGTGTTCCTGCCTCATAGGATAGCTTAGATGAAGACCACGAAGGCCCCTTCCCACCTTTGAGTATCTCTGATCCTCCCAGCAACACTGGCTGTGCTTCATACTGATTTTACAAATGAGTAATCAGAGGTTCCCAGAGGGTAAGTGACTTGCCCGAGGCCACACAGCTGCTATGCAGTGGTGCTGAAATGTGACCCAGGTCTTCCTGACCCCACAGCTTTTCCAATATTCTTGTGCTAGTGCTTTTCAAGTTTCTATGAGTCACTCCAGAAGCTTGTTAGAAATAACGGCTGTCAGGCTCTCTCCCCAGTGTTTCTGACCAAACCTGTGGGATTAGGCCCAGGGGTCTGAATAGTTGACTAGCTTTTACAGCGGCTCACCCCACTCTGAGCAGTGCTGCCCTGCTTGCTCTCAGGGGTGCCTGTTGGCCAGTCAGCAAGCGTGATGTTGACGGAAAGGGCTGTGGGGTTTCCTGGCTCCTGTTCACCAGAAGCCAGTAGCCGAGAAGGTAGGGGGACACCCTTTACACAAACGTCTTCAGTGTCCCCGGTGCCAGGACCCCAGGCAGCCCTCTGTCTGCCTTCTGCACCACAGGTGCGAGTCTTTATACACATACCACTTCCTGTTATTACTGAGCCACTGGCTCCTGAGCCTTCTTTTTAGAAATGCCTGGGCCTCAGGAAACACGGTTTATTTTCAGTTGACAAAGTGCTTTCAACCCAGTCTGTCGTTTGACCCTTCTAAACAACCATCACCCCCGACATGCAGATGAGATAAGTGAGACTGAGAACCCGGAGCAGCTGTCTTGACTCCATGACCTCGAAAGGTGTCATGGGATTTCGAAACCTTCATGTCCCCTGGACCGCAAGCCGTCTGTGTTCTCCCCCCACCCTACCCAACCACATTCTCAAAGGATCAGTGCAGTCCTCCGGGGTGGATCCTCGGGGTTTAGGGTGTTTTCAGAAGTTCCCCCCACCTCCCAGCTCCCAAGTCAAATTCCTTGAATGTTTTCCTGAGGAGAGAATGCCCTTGTGCCTGGGGTGGGTCCGTGGGTGCATCAGC
>NW_017731854.1:883231-887142 GCF_001890085.2 Hipposideros armiger | reverse complement strand
GGCCCTCATATATGGGATCCGAACCGGGACCCTCTGGCGTCCCAAGCCAGTTCCTAACCATCGCGCCACTCGGCCGGCCCAACACATTTTCTTTTGATACCTGTCACATGTCACGTATGACCGGGTTCATGGGGTCAAGTTGTAGGAAAAAAAGCTTTTTTACCCTAACAACTCGGTTGCCCTCAGAGGGGGCAGCGTTGGTCCTGGGCTGTTCTTTGAAACCGAGGCTTCTGCACTTGACAGCTGGAGCCCAGAGGGCTCCTGCCCTGACTCCATGTTCCTGCTTATTCTCCTACTTGTCACCCCATCCCGCAGAGCAGCAGGCTTCATTTAAAAAAATAATAAACATTTTATTTATCTCCAAGTATTTGCTACTTTCCTTGTGACTTCTTTGCCCGATGGGTTGTTGAGGGATGTCTTGTTTAAGCTCCACATCTTTGCAAATTTTCCAAGTTTCTTTCTGTTAAAGAGTCCTCATTTCATTCTATTCACGCATATGGCGAAGTGCACATGTGACAGACCTCTGCGTACCCACCCTCCAGGTTCCACAGTTAGCAGTTCACGGCCTGCACGGTTCTATCTGTTTTTCACCCACTCTCTCCCCACCCCCCATTATTGTGGGGGACATTCTAGATATCCTGGCATCTCTTCTGCAAACGTTTCAGTATTTCTCTTTAGGAAAGCAGTGATCTTTAAATTAAACTACAATACCATGAGTATACCTAAAAATTAATATTAATTACTTAATATTGTCTATTACCCAATCTGTGTTCAAATGTCCACTTGTCTCATAAATACCCTTTTTTTTTTCAATTTGTATGTTTGAATCAGATCCAAATAAGTTTTCCACATTTTAATTGGCTGATGTGTCTTTTAGGTCTCCATTAATCCTTATATTTCCCCGTCTAAAATTCCCTTTCTCTTTCTCTCTCTTTTTTTCCCCTTGCAATTTATTTGAAGAAACTGAGTTATTTGTCCTAGGGTTTCCCACAGCCTGAATATTAGTTTCCTTTTCTGTGGTATCATGGGACATGTTGCTTCCACCATAATTCCTGTGAAGTGGTGGTGCCTCATCAGACCTTCATCGGGTTTACGTTTGATCTTTTCTTTCTTTTTTTCCAAAACCACATTCATAGGTGGTGGTGCACTTCCATAACATCTTCTGGTCCCTCCTGTTGTGATGGGAGCAGCCATCGATGATATTGCCTTTTAATATACCCATTAACTCCTTTGAGTTTGCAAAAGGGTGGTGCCCTAATTCTTTCCATTTTTATTGGGAATACTTTTATAAAAAAGACACTTCCCTTCAACTACTGCCTGGTTTCCCAGTGGCACAGCTCAGGTAGGGAAGAAGAGATAAATACTTGACTTGGATCGCTAGCATCTTCCAATGGGAACCAATTGGCTTTCTAAAGCTTTTCAAATTTTTAGTTTGAAATAATTTTAGACATATAGAAAACTTACAAAAATAGTACAGAATTCCTGTATATCCTTCACCCACCTTCCTCTAATTGTAACTTTACTTAACTGTACTACAATAGTCAAAACTAAGAAATTAATGTTAGCATGAAGCTCTTAATTAAACTACATTCTTTATTCAGATCTAAACCTTTTTTCTACTAATGCATTAATGAGTATTAGTCAGTCTTTTTGCATGTTGATGTAGCCTGCCACCTTACCAACTCGTTTATTAGTGCTAATATTTTCTTTGTGGATTCCTTAGAATTTTCTATATACAATCATGCCTTGTTCCTGATCTGAAGGGGAAAACAGCATTTCACTGTTATGTATGATGCTAGCTTTGGTTTTTTATAAATGTTTTTGTCAAGTAAAGGAAGTTCCCTTCTATTCCTCTTTCATTGAGTCTTTTTTTTTTTTATCAAGAAAGAATGTTGGATTTTTAAAAACACTTTTTCTTCATCTATTCATCTATTGACATGATCATGTGGCTTTGTCCTTTACTAAATTAATGTTTTACATTGATTTATTTTCCTACATTGAACCTACCTTGCCTTCCTGGGATAAATCCTACTTGGTCATGTTGTATAATCCTTTTTATAACTTGCTGGATTCAGTTTACTAGAGTTTGTTGAAGATTTTTGCATCTTTATTCATATGAGAGGGTGTGTGTGTGTGTGTGTGTGTGTGTGTGTGTGTGTGTCTTTGTCTGGTTTTGCAGTAAGGAAAATACTATACTGGCCTCATCAAATGAGTTGGGTAGTGTTTCTACTATTCTCTGTTTTTGCAAGAGTTTGCAAAGAATTGATGTTTAGTCTTTACTAAATGATTGGAAGAATTCATCATTGAAAATAACATCAGTCTTGCCTGGGGTTTTCTTTTTGGGGTTTTAACATTACTAGTTCATTCTCTTTAGTTGTTGCAGGCCCATTCAAGTTTTATATCTCTTCTTGAGTCAGTTGTGGTAGCTTTGTATTTTTCTAGGAAATTGTTCATTTCATCTAAGTTATCTCATTTGTTGGCATACAGTTTATAATATTCCCTTCTATTCCTTTTTATTTCTGTAAGGTTAGTAGTTATGTCACCTCTTTTATTAATGACTTTAACAATTTGAGTTCACTCTTTTTTTTTTAACAAATTTTTTTTTTTAATTGGGGAACAGTATGTTTTTCCAGGACTCATGAGCTCCAATTCAAGTAGTTGTTTCAATCTAGTTGTGGAGTGCGTGGGTATTGAACCAGCAACCTTGGTGTTATGAGCACTGCGCTCTAACCAACTGAGCTAACCAGCCTCCCAAGTTTGCTGTCTTTTTTGCTTGATCATTCTAGCTGAAGGTTTTCCAACTTTGCTGATCTTGATAAAGAACCAACTTTTTCTGTATTGTTGATTTTTTTCTGTTGTTTTTCTATTCTCTTTTTTTTTCTCTTATCTTTATTATTTCCATCCTTCTGTTTGACTTGGGTTTAGTTTGCTCTTTTTACAGTTATTCAAGGTGAAAAGTTAGGTTATGTTTTTGAGATTCCTTTTCTTTGTTAGTGTAGGTGTTTACAGCTATAAATTTCCCTGTAAGAACTTTAGTTACATCCCATAAGTTTGGATGTATTATGGTTTCATTTTCCTTTATCTCAAAGTTTTTTCTAATTTCCCTGGTGATTTCTGATTTGACCACATTAGTTATTTAGAAGTGCCTTGTTTAACTTTCACATATTTGAATTTTCCAAATGTCTTTGTTATTGATTTCTAGTTTCAGTCTATTGAAATATTTGTATGATATCAGTTCTTTAAATTTGTTGAGGCCTATTTATCCTGGAGAATGTTTCACGTGTGTTTGAGAAAAATGCATATTCTGTTCTTGTACGAAGTATTCTCTAGATATCTCTTAGGTCTAGTTGATTTAAAATGTTTGCATTTTCGATTTTCTTGTTAATCTTCTGTTTGTTGTTCCAGTAGTTATTGAAAGTGGGGTATTGGGATCTCCCAGCTATTGTTGAACTGTTTATTTCTCCCCTCGCTTCTGTTTGTTTTTGCTTCATATATTTTGGGGCACTGTTAGATGCGTATATGTTCATAATTGTTGTCTTCCTGATGGATTGACCCTTTTATCATTACAAAATGCATTTCTTTGTCTCTACCAATTCTTGTCTTAAAGTCTATTTTGTCTAAAATTAATATAGCGACTGCAGCTCTCTTTTGGTTACTGTTTGTGTGGTAAATCTTTTTTCGTCTTTTTATTTTCAACCTATTTGTGTCTTTGAAACTGAAGTGTGTGTCTTTTAGACAGCATATAATCGAGTCATGTATTTTTTTTTTTTTTAAGATTTTTATTGGGGAATTGGAGGGATGGGAACATTGCTGGGGGAATTGAGGGAAGGGGAACAGACTAGTTGCTGTCGTTTTGTTCTTCAGTCTAGTTGTGGAGGATGTTGCTTCACTGGCCCAAGTTGGCACCATCA
>NW_017731854.1:880394-882207 GCF_001890085.2 Hipposideros armiger | reverse complement strand
GCAGCCTACGTCGTTGCCGGTGACTCATGGCAGCCCAGCTCCAGATCGAGCTGTTGTTCAGCATCTTAGCTGCGGAGGGCAGTGTCACTGGCCCTCATATGTGGGATCCGAACTGGGGCCCTCTGGCGTCCCAAGCCAGCTCTTAACCATCACGCCACTTGGCTGGCCCCATATTTTTCTTATTGTGGTTTCGCTGGGTCCTCACCTGATGGCTTCATTATTGTGGTCATCAACTCTTCAGGTCGTGTCCTTCCTGGAAGGGGTCAGGCATCTCATATGGGGGCAGCGGGGCAGAACTGCCTCCAGGCATGATGCTTAGCTGTCACAGGACCGCTGGTCTTCCTGGTACTTGGTGTTCCTGGGCCAGGCTGCTGAATGGTGTGTGAACCCCCACTGCTGTGGACAGTCCTACCCCATAAAGAACAGCCCTGTCCCCAAGGCCAGTCAGGCCCTCATTAAAAAACACTGTGAAGACCATTTGAAAGTCAAAGCTTATCCGCATTTCTGGATTCCTTGATTTAGGAAGATTGAGAGGGGCCGTGTGACCATCAGGGCCGGCCCTTCACAATGGGATGGTCCGGTTTCTGGTTGAATTTCTGTAACGGCAGCCCAGTGTATTTATTTGTTCAAGACTCACCTTGCTATATATAGTGCTTTGAAAGAACTCACAGGGAAAATACAGAGGCTATTTTGACTTCTGGTTTTTTAGAATATTCTCAACTTGTTTTTCCATGCTTACTTGGTTTGCATTTTCCCAGAGTAGTGTGTATGCATTACCTGCCCCCTCCCCCCCACACACACCCTCTGGTTATTTTTCCACTGAGGACACTGTATTTTGAAATACTTTGCTCACCAAACTATTTTTGTTAGGTAATAATACATTTTCTTGTTCATTTTAAGTCAATCAGAGACAGTTAAAACCCCTCAGTGAGGCTGAGCCTGTGAGCAGTTGATGCTGGGCAGCTGCGTGTCCTCATTTACTCAGGAGCAGGGATAGCAACCTGCGGGGGTGCTGAGAACACACCGTTTTGCAGCGCCGAGCTGGCAGGCCAGTGAGTGGAGAGGTTCCCTGCAGCTCATTATTATGGGTACTGCTGCTGTTACTATCATTGGTGTGAAGATCTTCTGGTCAAAATGTTTTTTAACATCATTATTACAAAAAGTAGATGCAATTCCAAACAACTCGAAGAGCTTTAAGTGTCATTTAGCTTGTGTCGTTTCATCATGGGTTAATGGACAGTTTTTCAAAAGTATTTTGAAATACTGAAAATAGGTGGTAGACTCCCATGACTAAGTTCATGAATCCCCGATAATCCAGGGTACCTTGGGTGGCTCAAGTGTGTTCTTAGAAATGCCCTTGATCAGAAAAGTACTGTGAGGCAATGGTAAAATTAAGGCACCATTTGTTTATTAAAAATCAGTGTGGCATGCTTTATAAATGCACTTGGATTTGGTAATAACTTTTTTTTTTTAATCATCAAGCATGGAATGCATTGACCCATTTCGTGGTGTCTTTGGAATTCTGGATTTTGCTTATTGCCTGTTATAAAAATAATAAAAAAAGAAACTACAAAGCCAGGCAGCTTCCCTCAGAGGTGCCCCGTGTACAGGGCCACCCAGAAGAGTGTTTCACGGGCTCTGGGCACCCGTGGTCTTAGCACAGTGGGGACCTTGAATCAGTTGGGGGTCCGCCTACTTTTCCTTCCACATCCGGCTTGCCTCTTTCTGCAACTTTCCTAGAAAGGCCCCAGGGTGTCAGCCGACTGAGGGTGGCCCTTCCCTCCCCTCTCCCCTCCCTGCCCCTCCCCAGCCT
>NW_017731854.1:864295-880207 GCF_001890085.2 Hipposideros armiger | reverse complement strand
GCTGATCTTTCACCAAAGCACTTGTCTGAACGGAAACTTCTGTCCCCAGAGGAATCTAGTACCTGAGAGGCTAGTGACATGGAAGGAAATCCAAGCTGTCCCCAGACCTTTGAACTGAGTGCTTTGTTGGGTTTAAACACTTTTGTGGCTCCTCTATCCCGCCCACCCTTTGTCTTCTGCTACTTATAATAGCAGTTAGAAAATAATCAAGTTCAGGAGAGTGAAATTTTGGTTCCAAGTTCTATCCTTTGTCGGAGTATAACCTTGGCACTCTTATCTGCGCACTGTGTCAGGTACAGGTGGGAGGCAGTGGTGTGGTGGGTGCTTCACAGCGCCCCCCCCCTCCCCGCCAGTCTGTGACACTCTGGCTCCTGGCTTGGGTGGTGCCCAGACACTGGTCTCACCCAGCGGTTCTCCAAATAGGGTGAAGGGTGGAGAGTGTGCCCTGCGCTTACTCAGCTGCGTGGCCATGTCCCTGCCCTTCTCTCCAGGGCCCCGGACAGGCACAGATGTGGCCTCTCCCGTTGCTCTCTGCCAGGTTGGGAATCATTTTCACTTCAATTACAAACCTATCTATCCCCTGTCCGTCTTGGTCACGTTCAGTGCACTGTGACCAGTGCATGGTGACCGGGGAACTCTATTGACTCAGCCCTCGGCTGTCTCTCTCTGAGCAAACAAGCCATTTATAGACACAAATCCAAGTGATTTTTTTCAGAACGTCTCCTGTAGACAAATAAGGGCCACTGATGTTCCCTTTCCACTCAGCAGTCTCAGATACACATGGCATTTTCTGAGAAAGCCTGCTTTTATGAAACCGCATGATAATTCATTAGATGTGATATTTTATTAGATTCTCATGACAAATGGGCAGAAACCCAGGCAACAACATCCCATCTGTCATTGTTCTGCGATTCTTCATTCTGCCATGACAGATTCTGGTCGGATCAGATGTGTGTGCCTTTTCCTGGCACGAAACTGGCATGGTGGCTTGCACTGTAACATTTTCCATTTATACATGTTTTAGGGCGAAGAAAATCTTTGCTTTTAAGTGGGATGGAAAGTTTGCTTCATCCCCTGAAATCTGGTTGCTGTGTTGCTGTGCCCGGACCCGGCCTCAGGGCCCCAGGGGTCTTTCACATGGGTTAGCGTCAGAGCTGAGCATGTGAGCTGGGGCAGGGTGATGTCCTCACGGGTTCTGCTGATGACCGTGAACCCCCGCCTCTGGCTTACTCTCTTCCTTTGCTCTCTCAGTGTCTCTCCCTGCTCACTCCTCTGTGAAGTCCCTGGTGGGACGTCATGGGGCTTTGTCACGGGATTCATAGCTCATAGCATTCCCGCCCTTGGGGAGGGGAGACGCGGGTGTGAGCGCCAAGAAACCCTGTCTGTAATTCTCGGCTCTGCTCCCCAGCAGTGCATGTGGTGACTGATGTCTTACATCAGTCCTGCCTTTCAGTCCTGTGTTAACCGTGTCTTTTATGGTCTGTCTTACGATGCTTGGACATCTGGGGCCTTGCTGACCCTGGAGAGACCACCCCTCCCAAGTGTAGCCGCTTCCTAGAGAGAGTTAGGGGCGCCCCTGTGAGTGCACCTTTCATGTGTGAACGGGCCAACCCAGAGTCCACACCCTAGATGCCCCTTTATCAGGCTCTTACACTCAGGGCCACTGTCCCCCGTCCCTGATCACCCCAGGGACCGGTGCCAGACAACGAGGGACAGCCCGTACGCCTCAGAGCCCCCTGGAGCGATTCCTAAGCTTGCTGACCTGCCTCACTGCTCCGGCCCATGGACAGCACAGAAAGACTGTGCCCTCGTGCCCCCCATGCCCTCCGCCTCCTGGCTGACCCTGGGCATCCCCGTGTAGCCCTGTGTCCTGGCGTGGCCCCACCTGGGGAGCTGTGAGTCACAAATGGCCTTTTCAGTGGTAGCTGTGTCCTGAACTGGTGGCCCCAGCACACCTGGATGACCACAAACCCTACGTGTTCAGACCCCTGCCACTCCCCTCGGTCCTCTGCACCCTCCTGGCTTCCCCCCTCCTGCCTTGGCCAGCGCCTCCCAGTCCACCCCCTCGTCGCCACCAGAGCTATGTGGTCTTCGGGCTGCCCTGGGGCTAGCTGGTCCTCGCCATCCCTGTGGTCCTGCCCTGGAGCAGGGTCTCAGCATCTTCGAAGGAGCAGACAGCAGAGCGAGCTGACCCTCGCGGCATCAGAGTCTCACATGGCACAGTCAGTCCTGCAGAGTGACTGTGGCCCCAGGCACCTCGTCTCTGTCCCAGAACCTGTGATGTCCGCTTACATGTTAAGTGACACAGGGGACCTGAGGTTGCTCATCCGCTGACCTGGAGATTGGATTCTCCTGGATGATCTGGGCAGGCCCATAATCTGTCACAAATCCTTAAAAGGAGAAGAAGGAAGGGCAGGGAGGTGCAGTGTGACCAGGACTCACCACACCGTCTCTGGCTTTGAAGATGGAGGAATGGGGGCCCCCGGAAGCTGGAGAAGACACCAGACAAACCTTCTCCTAGGACCCCCGAGGGAACAGGGTGAGAATGTTCAGGGACATTTGTTTACTCGGGAAACCTCGATTTTATCCCAGGGACACCCGTCAGACTCCCGACCTCCAGACCTGGAACACATCTGTCCTCTCAAGCCACGGAACGGTGGTAATTTGTAACATCAGCCGTCAAAAACTAATACACCCATGTTCACGGGTGAGTCTAACAAACACCAAGTTCTTGACCACAGCATTTTGTGGGTTGCTATTGATTTGTGTAGTTTTCGTTCAAACCATCTAAGCCAGTTGAATTAGCTGAGCCTGCACTAGAAGCCACGTTGCTTAGTGGGACCGTGAAGACGATATGGTGGAGAAGAAGTGTTTGTTGTCGTTTTTTAGTTGAAATATTTAGTGATAAAGCATCACAGCTTCTCTAGCCCTGGAGGATTTCTTATGAACTTGTTCGCGGATGTTCCCAGCCAGGCCTGCGGGGCCCTTGTAGATTCTTCCCTGACCCTGTCTGGCAGGGGTGGCGCAGAGACTGGGGTCTTGGCCAACAAAGGATGCAGCTGAGAGTGGGACAGGGGCCCTTGGGCTCCGGGATCCCAGGTGACGTCACCCAGGGTCCCCAGTGTGCTGCCCTTAGTGAGCACCCTGGGCCATTTTCCTCTTGGATTCGTGTGTATGTAAGGATCCAGCTGTGCCGGAGACCAGCTCCCGCAGGTCCAGGGGTTCCCTCAGGTGAAGGCGGAGTCGGCGAGGAAAAAGGAAAAAACGCCCGAAGACACAGGAGCGCTTTTTCAAGAAGAGAAGTGTCTCACTTCATTTCTACAGCATGCCCCTTTTTACACCGGGCAGTTTAACCATTGTTCCATTAGTATCAGGGTTTTACTTCCTCGTAATTCTTATGCTCCAGGGTACAGCTAGACCTTTTCTATGCTAAAGACTAACTTATCTTAACTGAGTCCAAATCCCTCCACCTACAATGACTGCGATCAAGGCCTGAGCCTCTACATAATCGCCCAAAGGATGGTTACCATGACCACCCAACAATTATTCTAAAACCTATTGTCTAAGCAGGATCTTAAGATTTACAGGGTGTGTACTTTGACCTTTACCAAAAGACTAGTAGTGTGACTAATATTTCCTTTAGTGTATAAAATAGAATTATTGTGATATATCTATCAGAAGGGGAACTTAAATTTTTTAAGATATAAAGCAGTATCTGTTTCTCAGTCAGAGCTTCAGAATTTGTCACAATTGCAGTGTGCTTGGCCATGTCAGATACTGAGGCACAGCCGGCTCCCAATACAGCTGTTTAAGAATTTCAGATTTTTGAGGAAGTGTTTAAAACCAGATAGTTTCCCTGATACATTGTAGGACCCAGAATTGAACACAGGTAAATGACAGAGATGCTTTTAGGAAAATCTAAATCTTGTCGTGGAAATTCTTTTCAGGGTCGCTGGTTCAAACGATTTTTCCTCGCACCCTTACCAGTAAAAAGGACTTGTGTATCACATACTTCAGTATGCATTGGTTGATGTATAAATCAGGCATGTAATGCGTGGATAGATAAATTAATCAAGACAAGATACACAGCAACTACCATGAAAGCTGTGGTGTTTTCTGCACCCACTGGTGGTGTCCCCTTTGTGTACGCACAGCCCCCGGGGACAGGAGCCCCTTTGCGTAGCTTTGTGTGGTGACACCATCTTAGGACACTCAGCACACGTCGGTCCAGCTCATTCTCAGTTTCTTTTTCATCCAGGGCCACTTAGGGAGCTTTATGGAGCCCGGGCTCCACTGACACCACCGTGTGCACAGTGGGGTCAAGTCTGGTGGTCGAGGCTCGTGAGGTGCAGGGTGGCGGCGCTCAGTCCCGGGTGGGTCACCCCTGGCACAGACGGCGTGTGCACAGGGCTTGTCACTTCACACTAGCGGCCTGAGCTGCTCCCTTGACACGCTCCCCCACCTGCCTCAGGTGTATTCTTTCTCATGCTTGACTTTTAAAAGATTTTTCTTGGGGTAAAATCTACGTGCCATTTCCCACTGTGACCGTTTCTAAGTGGACAGCTCAGTGGCATTCGGTGCATTCACACTGCCCTGCGGCCGTCACCACCACCATCTCCAGAGTTCTTCCTTCTTTCCCCACTGACACTCTGTCCCCATTAAACACTCTCCCCACCCCTCACCCAGCCTCGGCACCACCAGCCTCCTCTCTGTCTCTGTGAGTGTGGCAACTCTCAGAACCTCATCTAAGGGGAACCAGACAGGATTTGTCCTTTTGTGTCTGGCTGATTTCATTCAGCACAGTGTCCTCAAGATCCATCCATGTTGTAGCAGGTGTCAGGATTTCCTCGCTTTTGGAGGCTCAGTGACATTCAGGGGTGTGTCTCTCTATCACCTGGGAGGGGACACTTGGGTGCCTTCCTTCCACCTGTTGGCTGTTGTGGATGCCGCCGCTGGGTGTGCAAATGTCTGCTTCAGGGATGGTGATGATGGCAGCAGGAAGTAGATGGTCTCACCCCCCGTTAGCTTTCGTGTGGCTCTCATGAACTCCAGGGACGTGACTTCAGCCCCTTCATTGGAGGTGGCACTGCCAACAGACGGGTCTCCAGAGGCTCTGACCAGATGTTCACTCAGCACACCTGTCCCCCCAGCAGACAGGTACACAGGAGCTCAGGGGAGTGGCTGTCATCTTAGACCAGGTCACGTACCCCTCTGTGGTCTTGTTGAGTGTGAGACCCCCGGCAGCCCTGCTGGCCGCATGGCCACCGCTGTGCTGGCCCCAGAGTGAGGGGCGGAGCTGCGGGAAGAGGCCGAGCTGTCACCTCAATCTCGGCCCCCAGATGGCCTCTGCCGCTAACACGGGCGACTGGGCCATGCTGGCCTCTTGACACTGAAGATGTGACTCGGTCCTCGTTGCCTTGGTGAGCTGTTTCACCTCCGTCTTCATTTACTGTCGTTCCTAGTCTGTCCTTGGTGGAATTTCCTGTTGCTGCATCTCATAACTCCTGGGAGACACAGGCCGGCGCTGTGGGGACAAAGGTCTTGCTGGTGAGCGTCACCCGGAGGTGCCACTTTCTCCCTCATTAGGGGCTTCTCCTAGGTCAGTTCCTTTCTTTCACAGGAACATTGTTTAGGGCTGTGTCCTTTGGGTCAAATGAGAGGCAGGGAGTGACAAGGTGTAGCAGGAACAGGCAGGACTTAACTCAGTTGTCACCAGCTCCAGCTCCCGTAGTCCCAGCCCCACTCCATGTCACATTTTACACATGTGGCCAAGCACTGCCCCAGAGGGTGAGTCCACTGTCCACAGTGCTGGCTGCTTCGTGGCTGGGAGTAGAGCCAGGTCTGCTCACAGCCCCGTGGGATGGTCAAGGCCTGGACAGGCCAGGAGCCTGCTGGCCTCTCTGCCATTCAGGGGTGGGGGCCATGGAGAGGCACAGCGAGGGGACAGGGATGGGGGAGGGCTGCACCCATCACTCACTGTGTGAGCCTAACAGCCCCTCTGACTGAGGCTGGTTGTATGCCCTCTACTAACAAGTGAGTGCTTGCTCTCTGTACACTTTAAAAGCTTTCAAAGGAACAATTTCACTCATTTAGTTCCTTTTCAATTACCCAAGAAGTTCATAAGTCCCTTGAAAAAGAGGACATCCTGAAAATGACTGTGTCAGGGACATGGTGACAGGTTAAAAACATGTTTCTTTGCCTCCGTGACCCTACACTGGACTGTCAGTTAGGCAGCCTAAGCCCATGGAAGTTCCTTTTATCTGCTTGGGACTTAACTGGAGGTTGCCTGTTGTGAAATGGCCCTTTTGTGGAGGGTCCAGCTGGCTCAGAGATGGGGTGTGGGGAGATACCCAAGCCTTGTTATCTCAAGTTCTTTCCTACTGACCTGCAAACTCACTCCCCTCTTTTTGAAAATGTTGAAATTGCGATGGGATGACATACAACAACTGGGATAATGAGTGTGTGATGGAGGCATTGTCATGACCTGTGTGCCATGTGTCATTTGTTTCTGATATTTTGGCTCCTTCGTATTACCTGATGGGATAGTAAAGTAAGGTGTCAGCTCCACCTGATTTGTTTTGAACAGAAGTGTATAGTGTGCTGGCTTTGTCGTGGTTTCGGCAGAGGGTCATGTTGTTATTTTAGACAAATACCTTGAAATTGCCTCGAAACCACAGGAGGAGGACACAGGTGCCAAGGAGACCCCAGTCCTGTCCGACAGCGCCTGTTGAGAGGTCTTGAATTTAGAGTTTAGTGTGTTGACTGGAAAGAGCATCCAGAAATAGCTTCTAGAATTAGTGGATCTGTGGCAAGAGCTGTGGGTCTGGTGTGATTTACCCAGGTAGCTCAAATGGTGGTTTCACATTGGTGGCCGTGATTCCGTCCTTGTACTGGGCATGAGCCCTTCTTGACTGTCCCCAAAGGACCTTTTCTATCCTGGATTCCTGAATGAACTCTGAATAGACGGGAGGCTTGGGAGAGATATTGAGAGAAGCTGTGTTCATTCAGCAATGTCTAAAGGAGGTGTGTGTGTATGTGTGTGTGTGTGTGCGTGCGCACATGTATGTACGTGTGCATCTGTGCATGTGTGTGCTTGTGTGCATGTGTGAGAGTGTGTGTACACGTGCACGTGTGTGTGCATGTGTGTGAGTGTACAGGTGAGTGCATGTGAATGTATGTGCACATGTGTGTGCCTGCACGTGCAGGTGTGTGCATACTAGCTTTTGCAGTAATGCGGGATGCTAATGACAGATCTGTGCACAGAGAGGACACTCTTTGCAGCAGAGCTGGGCACTGCGCTGGGCAAGTCCATCATCCTGTCTAATGGAGGTAGTTTCCTAGAGAACTGGATAAGCTCCCTACCACTGAAATCCTGTCTCTTGCTCTCCACTCTGTCTGCACCAGTCAGAATGACATTCCTCGGCTGCCTGGCCTTTGATGTCCTTGGCTTTCTTTTCTTTCACTGGTTACCCGCTTGTAGCATCCAGTACTTACTTTTAATGTGTTTTCCTACACTCCCTAGATTCTTACTTTGAAGGGTGACCTTGTGATAAAATAAATAAATCCTCTCCATAATCACCACTTCTGTAAAAGCTGAAGACTGTTTCGAGGTCAACAAAATGGATCACAGTTAAAATGTCAACATGCCTGAGTTTTTAATAGGCAGCGAATCTTAGTCGTACACATTAAGTATTCAGATCAGCTTCCTCAGTGAACGGAAGGGGAGCCTGTAGCAGAGTCCCCTGGAGGCAGCTTTGTCTAAGGGGTTTGTTTCCCGAGGTGAATGTTCACCCTCCTCGCTCTGCACCTGCTTCCTGCCTTGGTTGGCACCCACTGTAAGTACCAGTCTCCCTGGAGGACTTAGAATGGGGAGCGGGCTTGCTTGCTTCCCGCTGGTTTCTCCGTCTGCCCACAGAGCCCCTGAGCGCTGTGGGGATGGCAGACAGCATTGGGAAGTGCCCGTCTTTTCCGGGAGGCAGTGCTCTGTGCTGCTTGTCCCCAGAGACTGCAGCAGACCTACTACAACTTGCCACCATTCAGGGTCCAACGACAGACACCTGGTGTGGGGTTTCACGGAAAGCCTGGAGTACTTCCTGCTGAAGTGCGGCTGGAACCCCTAAATTGTGGCCCCTGGCCCAGCATCACGGGCATCGCCTGGGATGCGTCACTGATGCACGTCCCAACGCCCTGTCCCGCCCAGCTGGATCAGAGTCTGCGGTGGGCTCTGTCATCCGTTTGATGCTGCGCGTGCTGACATTAAGCACACTGTCCCCAAGCATTGGCACCACCAGCTGTCTCTCTCCTCTTGTCCTCACACTGTGAAGGAGCAGTGTCCCCAGCAGGGCCTTTCTTCCCAGGGCACTGTCACCTGGTCAGCCCTCCCCTGGCCCATCTTCTGCCCGGCTCCCCTTTTGGCCAGGTCTGCACGTGTCCCCTTCAGCTTGCCCACAGCCGGCCCCATGTCCTCAGTTCCTAGGAGCCCCCTGCTCAAGGGACACAGGCAAGCGATGGCCACTGAGTGTGCTGTCCATGAGCATGCACGTTTTCCGGTCCCTTACCCATCGGTGCCCACTTATGCTAAATAATAAGTTCTTGGAGCTTAAAAAGCTTTGCAGTCTACCCCTTCCTGCTCTGCCCTTCAAGTCAGCAGTGTCATCTACACACAGAAAGCCAAGTTCAAGGTGCTTGGTGGACACAAAGGTGAAACATTGATCTTTGCCTTACAAGGACTTACAACCTCGGAAGAGGCACAGATGCGCTCATAGGTGGCCTTGCGAGACGTGTGGCTCTTTGCAGGTGACTTATGCCCTCACGCTCCTTCTCTGTGAGGCGAAGGTGGTAATCGGACCCACTTCTGTGGCCGCCGTGGGGAGAGCACACGTGAGCCAGACAGGCACATGAGCTTCCATCCAGCCCTCCGCAATGAGGTGGATTCGCAATAGAGCGGGTCCCACGAATGTTTGGGTCCCTGGTGCATGTAAGTGTTGTTTACACTAAGCTGTAGTACATCGTGTGCATCAGTATGCAGCATAGCCAGCGGTTCTCAACCTGTGGGGCGCGACCCCTTTGGGGGTCGAACGACCCTTTCACAGGGGTCGCCTAAGACCATCGGAAAACAAAAAGATAGTTACATTACGATTCATAACAGTAGCAAAATTACAGTTATAGAGTAGCAGCGAAAATAATTTTATGGTTGGGGGTCACCACAACAAGAGGAACTGTATTGAGGGGTCGCCCCATTAGGAAGGTTGAGAACCGCTGAGCTAAGCCATTGATGTGCCTTAGTGAAAAATACTTTGCAGGGCCGGCCAAGTGGCGCGATGGTTAAGAGCTCGCTTGGGATGCCAGAGGGCCCCGGTTCGGATCCCACATATGAGGGCCAGTGACACTGCCCTCCACAGCTAAGATGCTGAACAACAGCTCAACCTGGAGCTGGGCTGCCGTGAGTCGCTGGCGACGGCGTAGGCTGCAGCCCCTGTGGCAGTGGGTTGCCATGGGCTACCGTGTGTAGCCAGCAGCCAGAGTAAGCGGCCAGCAGCCGCAGTGAGCGGCTGTCCAGAAGCCAGCGACTGATCTGCCTCACCCGGGAAGAGCACAATGATGGTGCCAACTTGCGCCAGTGAAGCAACGTCCTCTACAACTAGACTGAAAAACAAAAAACAACAGCAACTTGTCTGTTCCCCTTCCCCCGATTCCCCAGCACTGTTCCCATCCCCCAATTCCCCAATAAAAATCTTTAAAAAAAAAAGAAGAAGAAAAATACTTTGCAGCCGAAATGTGTTGACTCCACCTCAGCCTTGGGCGAGTCGTAATCTTTTTGCTGCTGGGGGTCTTCCGTTAGTAACATCTAAGACAACCGATCACAGGTCACCATGACAAATACAACACTAATGAAAAGGTTTGAAATGTTGCAAGAATTCCAAAGTTGTGACACAGAGTGAGAAAATACTATTGGGAAAAGGATGCCGATTGACATGCTCAGTGTAGGGTTGCCACAAACCTTCAGTTTGCAAAAGAACATTGTATGGGTGAGCGCAGAAAAGTGAGGTTCACCTGTATCTGCGATGTTCTTCTGACAGTTCCTGGCCCATCGTTGCATTGGTTAATTAAACAGAAATGGAGGTCCAGCTCTGAGAGCAGGTAGGATGATCAGCCCGGGGAGACTTCCTGGAGGAGGAGGGATTACATGGGGCCTTGGGGGGCTTCATATTTGAATAAGCAGACAGGGGCTCGATAAAACACATCTGTACTTGAGTTTCTTGCTTCACGTTTGGCCTACACCATGAGCCTTAGATGTGTCATGGTGATGTCAGTGCAGCCACCTCTGTGACCAGGGAGGGAGTCCTCTGCCATGCCAGACTTATGGGGTTGCTGGTTCAGACAGTGGCAGAAGGGACGTTGGAAAGGGAAGAGAATGAGCGGAGAGAAACGGGCACAGAAGGAGAGAAAGACTTGAAGAGATATACCTGGGGAAGCTGGAGTGGGAAGGACGGAACAGGAGGGAAGAAAAAGCAGGGGTAATGGGGACAGAGGGTGGGTGGCATGTGCTTGGGCCCCGTGACAAAGCTCCTGGGGCTCCTTCGTGCAGTTATGGCCGCGCCGACTCCCGCAGCCCAGAAAGCAGCTGTGGGTGCTGTTGAATGAGTGGTGTCCCCACGCTTACTGTAACAAGTAGGGGCTCCCTTCCGGGGATATTGATGGCCCTGTGGGAATCAGCGGGACCCGAGATCATGGAATCTTATTTATTTCTATTTTTTTTACACCAAAGTGAAGAGAAATGTTTCGTAGCAGATTTTACTATCAACTGACTTTACAAACAAAAACCAAGGGTTATAATAAGAAAGTCAGCGTGAGCTGGCCTCTGACCAGTCTGCTCGTGTCCCTGGCAGGCTCCGTGGGGACACAGGGTCTCATTTCAGCGGAGCTTGGCCAGCACGCGTGTGTGTTGTACTCCTTTAATCTCCTTCCTTGAGGCAGAAGACCAGCTGTGGCCCGTTTTTGTTTTGTTTTTGTACTTTACATGTAGTGTGTGGAAGTGGTGTGAGTCTGATGCAGTGGAAACGTGTTTGAAAAAAACCTGGAACTTATTTTGAATAAGACGCACGATCATAAAACCCAGAACCTCCTGTGAGCAACATGGGTGGTCACGACACCCGTCGGGAGTCCCAGCGGTGGGTCTCTACCCGATCGGAAGGTCAGGTGTAGGCTGAGCCACTGTAAGCACAGGGACGGAGTCCTGCCTGCTCTGTGCACAGTTCCCATGCCTGGCACCACGCCTGGCACATCATAGCAGCCCATTTAAAGTTTGTGGATAAAGAGAACTCAGCAAACCAGGCACCTTCATCCATATGGTATTTGGGGAAAAAATCCTGGAAGGCTCTAATTGATTGCCAAGTGCTGTGAGACTATTGTTAGATCAGCATCAGTCCTTTAAACTCTGTGAAAAGCTTGACGTTCACATGTCTGCATACTGAGCGTGTATTTTTAGAAAGCTCCCAGATGCGGGGCCAGCCCTGGTAGGAACCCACCCACTGGGATTCACTGCGTCTGTGAACAAATGCAGCATGTGTCTGAAGGAGCAGAAACAGGCAGGGCCGGTACAGTTCCAGGAACTTCCCCCCACGGGTCCAGGACCTTCCATGGGAGGGGTCCATGGAGGCGCCGGCCACATGCCTGTGGAATGACCGGGCTCCCTTGCAAGGACAAGGGTGTGGGCGGCGGTTCCAGACATTCAGACGGGTGGAGGGCGAGCTGGGTCGGACCCAGGGTCCAGCCCGTCTGCGAGGCTGGTGTGCCGGGGGAGTTGAGGGGTGGCTGGCAGTTTTGTGTCATGGTGGATTCGTCATTCCCCCCAAATATAATCGTGGCTTTGAGTAATGTGGCTGGTCCTGCATGAGGCTGTGAGGCCGGACGAGTGTTGCTGTGTCCCCATGAAAGCACTGTGATCTCAGCTCACTGCTTTTCGGTGGCTTTTGTAAGTCTGAGGAAATGAAGGCCTCAGACCTGAAATGCCGACTCCCATGAGCTGCTTGATACTGAAGGCCTCACCACGTGACAGTTTTCCAGAGCTATTTTTTTTCAGGGTCTAATAGCTAAAGCAAGACACATGATCTTAGTGTCATGCCTCTGTGAGCCAGTTTCAGTGTTGGAACATTAGTTACAATTCTGGAATTTGGGGCTAAAGGCCCTAAGAGCACAAAAAGGAGGAGGTGGGAGGGTTCACGCAGGACGAGTCGGTGAGCGGTCATGTCAGGGGGCCCAGGGGCTCAGAGCACCGGGAAGGTGGGGGTCTGGGCCAGTGCTGGAATCTCAGGGTCCTGGATCTGGTAGCCTGGTCACTTCTGGAAGGAAGGAGAGCAATAATAATTAAGCCCAAGGCAGGTTCTCACCTGAGAAGGGATGTGTCAGGGACACTGGGGTGGGAATTCAGCATTTGCCGCTCTCTAGCGGAACTGAACGTGCCATTGGAGAGGCTGGCCTCGAGTGTCAGGGCACACTGAGGGGACGGTGTCTTGGCAGAGGAGAGCTGAGGTGTCTGGGGATACCCTGTGAGCAAGGCGAAGGTGAGGATGTGGGCGCAGCGTCCGGCCCTGCCTGCTGGCACGCCTGCATTTAGCCTCTGTGTGCCTGTGCTGTGGGGGTACCCGTCCGCATGCTCACTCCTTTCGTGGATTGAGCTGGTTTCCCACGGGATCTAGCTGCAGCCCACATCTCACCCCCACCCGAATGAGCATGGCCAGCTCCTGCCTCGGCCCCTGCCCCCAGCACACCCTCCATCCAGCAGCCAGAGCGGTGCCTAAAATATCAAGCAGACCACACGCACCTTTGTTCAGCAGCCTCGCTGCCCGGCTCCCACCCTCGTGTGAGGCCCGAGCCCACTCCTGGGTCCTGGGCCTGCTGGGCTCTGGGCCGACCTGGCTGTTCCCCTCGCCTTCGCATCCTGTACGGGCCACTCTGGCCTCCTGGTTGTGCTGCCTCGGGGCCCGGTGGGAAGAGCAGCTGCTCTCTTTGCAACCTTCCCTGGCTGCAGTGGCACACTGTCAGTGCTTGCCACTCTCTCCCCTTTTACCTGTTGGTGCCTTTAGCTGTTTTGCAATCAACCCTCCCTCCCCATCAGAGTATCAATTCCAGGCTGCAAGGATTTTGTTCCTATGTGACTGCGCGTGGGTCCCAGAGTAGGGTGACACCTGCCTCCTAAAATGTGTGTGTGTGTGTAGTTTTTTTTTTTTTAAATAACAAATAACATCAACACACTCAATGCTCACTGACTCACTTATATAAGAAATTTTTTACTCCATTTTAACTCATCTTTAAAATGGAACCACTGTTACCTCCTTCGGACAAGTTCAGGCTACACCAATGCAGAGCCCGGACGGTCACTGCTCAGCGGCTCTTGCCCAAGGTCATTCTCGTCACCAGTGACATCACTGCCCAGCCACGAAGACGTGTGACTGACAACCTCCCACACCCCAGACAGCGGTGGCCAAGCTTTAAAAAGCTTCTTTTAGGGCCGGCCGAGTGGCTCAGTTGGTTAAGAGCTCGCTCAAGAGTTCAAGCTCTGAGCAACAGCGGTTCGAGTCCCGGCCCGAACTGAGCTGCTTTTGAGCTGCCAACCACACAGGATGGCTCAGCTAAAAAAAAACCAAAATCATTCTTTTGATGTGCTTATGTTGTTACATGGAAAACAGGCAACACAGCCGCCCCTCCTCCCCCGCTGGTTCCCACCCCACTATCTATATTGGTCCTCGCAAACATGTTGATGTTGGACCTCATATCCACACCTTCCTTTCTCCCAAACATCTCCCTCATTTCGTATGATGTTGAACACAGTTTCACATATAAGGTTGCCAGATATCACCAGCCTTAGAAACACCTACATTTGAAGTGAACATTCCATTTATAGCAATCTAGTCTGTGAAAAATAAACTTTAATACAAAGACTAAAGTGCCTCCAAATAGTCCATTTTTACAACAGAAAAAATAGAACTTATCATGCTGCCAAATTAGCATACTAGACATTATGGTGCATTTATTTGTTGGAATAGTGTGTATTTATTAAATTATATTTTTAAATAATTTTAATTACATAGAAATGAATATAATTAAGCAACACAAATGGCATTAAATACAGGATGTCAGATTCCCCCCTGGGTGCTGCTTTAGTGCTCCCCATACATTTTGGTGTGCTCTCATTTTCTTTGCGATTTCCTCTTTGATCCATGTTACCCAAAAGTATTGTTTTGTGTATTTCCCAAATTGGATTCTGAATTTCTAAGTTTATTTCATGTGGCTGGAGACCTTTCTTGGGTTAGCTGTGTGACGGTGCACATGGCCTATGCTGCAGACCGTCCTGTGTGCAGTGAGAAGAACGTGCCTTCTGCTCTTGGCAGGAGGGGTGTCTGTAGCTCCTGACAGACCCAGTTCATTTTTACTATCATTCAGGTCTCCTGTTTCCTGTTGATTTTCTGCTTCTTGTTCTATTCATTCTTGAAAGTAAGGTACTGGGGTTCTCCAACTGTTTTTGCTGAATTGTCTATTTCATCCTTCAAATCTGTCAGTTTTTGCTCCATGCACTTTGGGATTCTGTTGTTAGGTGCATTTATGTTGATAATTGTATGGCTTCCTGATGAACTGACCCTCTCATCATGATAAAATATCCTTTTTGAGCTCTGGTACCACTTTTTGTTTTAAAGTCTGTTTTGTCTTTTGGTTACCATTTGTATGGTATATATATTGTCTGTGGCAGAGGTGAATTGGTGGGAAAGAGATATTATGACCCATAAAGGCTAACATACTTACTCTCAGGCCCCTTCCAGAAAAGTGTGCCGACCCCTGGAATATAGTTAAGCAAGTAGTCATATTAAGTTAAATTTTTTTTGGTAGAGTGATGCATTAGGAAAGGTGATAATGTAGTTTGCTTGTCATTACATGGTTATTTTCAGAGTTCTGATGTCAAGAATGAGCCCATCGAAATTTTTTTCTTGTGGGCAATGCTATGCTATGGACACCTTTGCTTGCCTTACAGAANGCTCAGTTGAGTGTCCCCTTGGACGGTGAGAGAGTGGGAAGTGCCGTGGGACCCGAGGGAAGGGCCGCTGGGGTTTGGCCATGAACAGTGTCTGCGGGAGGAGCCTGGAGAGGCAGCTCAGACCCCCATTTGCAGACTGGGACCCCGAGGCACTGGACATGAGGTCCCTGAGCCCTCTCCTTCCATGAGGCTTCTTACTGAGTGTGTCAGTAACTCGGTGAGGTAGTGCGTGTGCCCAGGTTTGTGACCCTCGACGAGAGACTGGCCAGATCTGAGACACCATCACTAACTTCGATCATCCCAGAACCAGCCGCTTTGTACTGTTTGTAAATATTTCCCAAGGGAGGGACTTTTCGAGAAATGGTGGGGCAGCTTTGTGCAGAAGTGACCCGTGAGGCACCTGCAGGGGGCACTTCCCTATTTAAAACCAGGCCAGTGGGCCCACAGCCTTGCTTCCAAAGTGTCAGCTGTGCCCCCAAGTAGGGAGCACTTCTCGAAGCTGCCGTGTCATCCAAAGCCATAAGAATAAACTGCCCTGCAGCCCCAGGGGGAGTTCGAGGGCCTGAGGTGGGTGGTGTCTGTGTGCTGCAGCTCAGAGGGTCCCAGCCGCAGGTGCCTCAGTGGGCGATAAGCTCACCCCTCAGTCTGCCAAGGCCGGCCGGGCACACGTCCCAATTTGTAGCAAAGACCAGACCTGGATGACGTTCGACCCTGGACGGGCAGGCCCTCTGGTTGTTTGTGAATAGGCAGGCATCTTGACAAATGGACTGCAGCCTGCAATTCCGTGCCAGTTGCACACTGCACAGGCCTGGGACAGGTATCTTCCCAGCTTTTCCCAAGCAGAGTAGGAGCTTTCTTTCTGACCCCAGTGGTCTCTGGGCTGC
>NW_017731854.1:855720-864140 GCF_001890085.2 Hipposideros armiger | reverse complement strand
GGCGTGCATCCAGCGAGTGTGCAGCATGCGTCCAGCTAGTGTGAGGCATGCGTCCAGTGAGTGACTGTGTGGCCCTCGCAAGGACACTTTGGGCTGAGCAACCTGGCCTCCCATCTTCATTCTACAGAAGCCAGAGGTCCTCATAATCTGGGGACAGTTCTGCCACAACAGTGTCCAGCCCTATCTGACTTCCCCTCGATGGGCCAGGATTTTCCATCTGTCCTGACTCATTTGAGCAGCGTGCTCCATGCATAAATGTGCTTTCCACACCCATCAGGACCATTTCTGACAGCCCATGTAGCTTTTAGGAGACATCTGGAAGAGAAAGCTTTAGGAAACACTCTTTATGCAATGGTGCAAATTACTGTGTCATTGGTCGTTTGGCTACTATAAGACTCACCCCAGAAAGTCAGTGCCCTGACCTCTTGAACTGACACTGGCTTTGGGTGTGGGCTCCAGAATCCACCCGCCTGTCTCTGGAGGCAGCTGGTGCTTCAGTTCAGGGTAGAAAGAAGGCACATTCTGGATGTTCGCAACAGATTTGGGTCAATGCATGCTGCAGAGGTTGCCATTTCTGTTTGAGTGCTGAATTCTCACCCACTTTTAAAATATATTGGTCCTGTAAACGTGTTTTTAATAATCCGTTTTCCAGGATGTTTGCCCTGGGTGCTTTAAAGCAACAGTTCCCAGCCTAGGGCAGTTCTCCCAGCAGGAGGCATTGGGCAACTGTCTGCAGACATTCTTGGCTGTTACAAAGTGGTGGGGGACACGCTGCAGGCGTCTCCTGGGTGGGGCTTCCCACAAGATGGCTCTCCCTGTAAAGAATGGTCTGTCCCCAAATGTCATGTGTGCCAGGGATAAGAAATCCTGCTTTAAAGCTAGTATCTCTCTTCCTGTTGTATAATAAGTGTATATTACATTGGGGGTAATTTTAGAGTTTCAATGGGCCTTTTCAGAGTGCTGTGAAATATTTCTGTCTCTCTCTCTCTTAGTACCCCGCCCCCATCCCTTCCTCCCCTCCCCCAACACAAACACCTTCCTTTGTCCATAATCTGAAAAATACTAGTAAATTTCATGAAGGGTTTTCTTATCCTCAAAGCATCAGGCCTTGGCACTAAGGATTGTTCCATGAGATTCTTGGCTCTCTTGCCATGAACCTCCCATGTAGGGCTTGCCTCTCTGCGTCCCAGTTTCTCGTTTGTTCTGTTTGCTTAAGAAAGTGCAGCTCTCCCCGTCATGGGCCGTGCCTGGGAGGTCTCGTTAGGCTCGCATGTTAGGTTAGTTCCGTGATCTTCCCTTTTTCTTAAAAGTATTCTGTGGATCTTTCTAGATACTTTCCATTTGAACCTCCCTCAACCTTGAGCCATCTGGAGGAAAGAGCATATATTCCGCTGTCTCACGTATAAGACACGAAGCATCCAGATGTTTCTGGCCAGCTCCATTTCTGTTGATGCAATAAATGAATCAGTTTTAGTTGGGACATGCCTGACTTATCCAGGGGACATTTTAGTAACAGGAAACGTGATAAGTTGGCTGGTAGTCCAGAAGCAAGTTGATGTTCAGAAAAGAGCTTTCTCTTTCCACCGATGAATTCTTCTGTGTCACTGAAACAGTGTAGACGGATGCTAACCATGTAATCTCATTTTCAGAGGGACCTTACAATAAGCACTGCCCGTCCAGGTGCTGTGGTTCACTTAACTTTGTGAACAATTACAGTTGTCTTTTAAGATAACAAAATAGCAGCTCTCACTTTGATTTCAAACCACAAATACCACAAGTCAAATGCAAGATGTCACTTGCTACTCATTTGTAGTTTCTGGTGCCACTTACCGACGGGAAGACGTCCTGACAAATGTGTCCTTAGGCGATTTCGTCTCNGATGACCTGTGTGGGCCCAGAGTCATCACCGGGGTCCTTAACATGGAGAGGAGCAGAAGAGAGAGCTGGAGCGATGGAAGCTCGGTGACAATGACTTGGCCACCATTATTGGAAGGTGGAGGAAGGGACCATGGGCCAAGGAATGCGGGCGCCTCTAGAACCAGAAAAGGCCAGGAAACGGGTTCTCCCGAGAACCCCCAGGAAGGGCCGCAGCCCCCCAGCACCTTGGACCTGTACTGGGAGTCTGACCTCCAGACCTGTTAGATCATAAATGTGTGGGGTTCTAGCCACTGAGTGCGGGGCGCCCTGTCACAGCCGCCATTAGGGAAGAGGTCCCCGGTCCTCGTGGTCTGGCTCAGGAGACTGTCCAGGTAGCCCGGCCTGCAGCGAGCGACCTGCCTGGATACTTGTCAGCGTGGTCGCCTCAGTTATCAAAGAGCAAAACCGATCCCTGTGTCTTCGATGTGAAGGCGGCTGTCTGTGGGGACGGCACATGGCAGTGTGTCCACACTGCCCTTTGCCCAAATCTGCCCTGTTCTAGGAAGAAAAGAGTCCAGATGGTAAGTTCCCAAATAAGGTCTTGGTCCAAAAGCAACACTGTACTGACTTAAAACAGGAAAAACGTGCAAAACACCTCTCTGATGAACAGAGGCGGCTTCGTGTGTGGTGCTGAGCGCAAGTGGGCCCCGCCGGTCATGTGGGGCACGTGCCCTGTTGCTGTGAAGCACCAAGGACACCCTCCTTTGGAAGTTGGGGTGTTTCCAGTCTTTGGTCTAGGACCTGAGGCCAGCAGCTCACCCACTCCGATAACTCGTCAGAGTGACCAGTCAGTAATGGAGGGTCACTGCCACGTGGCTGTTGTGTCCTGCCAGGGTTCAGGGGGTAGTAGGAGGTCTTCCCAGGGTGACTGTGATGACTTCCTGCCTGGTGGTGGGAAAGGGCTGCAGGCCAGGTGACCCTGCTGTGCAGCAGCCTCAGGGTCAGGTGCTTTATGGAGCTGGAAGGTATGTTTTCCTTAAAAGCAAGTGGTTCCATGCTAGAGTGGCCAGTTTTACCAAAGTGAGCAACTTGAGGCCCGTGAGTGGGGGACTAAGGGTGACAGACGTCGCTGCTTGATGGGGACGAGAGATGGCTTTCCAGGCTGAGTGGTTGCACCTCCCTTGGGAAATGACACCTGAGGTGCATTCATAGAGGCCCTGGGTGCAGCAGCGAGCTCAGCACGGCACCCCCGCGGTGCAGGCTCTGTCACTGCCACCCCCCTTTGCAGATGGGGACACTGAGGCTCAGACGTGACTGGCTGCACAGCTGGGAAGTGCCGACCCTGGGGGTTTGGCCCAGGGGACTGGCACCCTCCAGGCATCTCTTCTCAGCTTACCTGCCTCATGTTGGGCGCTCAGGTGGCCCCGCCCACTGTGCATGGGCTCCTGCCTCAGGGGTGCTGGCTGAGTGACTCCCTCAAATCACAGTGCACCTGACAAGTGTGGGTTGGACATGAGCTGAGTCCCCAAATGCATCCAGTCCCCCTGGGGACACTGCATGCACTGACCCCCTCGGCTGAGGGGAGGCGGTCACCCCAGAGGCTTTCCCTGTTTTCAGATTAGTTAAAGAGGAAACACATTTTCCTTGACCCTTGGGGCTGGCTTGCTAAGTAGGGGCTGTGAAGACAAGGTCTTCAGCTACAGTCACAGACGCAGGAGCAGATCTTACTTCCATAGACACACAGCCTGCACGGTTGTGGAAATGCTGGTGATAAAATCAAACTGGAGAATAAAACATTAAAATGCGATAAGAAATAGACGGTTCACAGAGTTACCGCCAGCGGTGGTTTGGGAACTAAAGTGGATTTGGTGAGGAAGCCTCAGGGAACGTTCCCGAGTGGGCTGCGGGCAAACCTTTCCACACCAAAGCGGGCTGCTTGCATTACGGAGTGGCTTTGCGGGGCTTGTCCCCGTGCGTGTGACATGCTGTGTGTTTGTGAGGAGGGGACTGGGCTGGCGGCCGAGCTGTCAGCAGGCTCCGCAGGCTCTGGCTTGGCTCCCATCATCTGGAGTGTTTGCTTTGGTTCAGTGTGAGTCACCGCCTACGGTGGCCATGGGGGCCTCGAGGCTCTCCCCCGAGGCAGCTGTCACTTTGCAGGAGGAAGAAAAGCCCTCTGGTGATGCGCTTCCTTCCGATGTGCCCTCGGCCTTCCTGCATGGGGTCAGGCCACACAGGCTGATCTGACCCCTAGCACATTCTCAGGGTCACTGTGATGTCATTGTCACCCATGTGAGCATGTGGGGTTGGCCCCTCTTGTATGACAAATGAGACCGCATCCCTGCTCTCATGGTGGCTGAGGGACAGTAAGTGGCAGGGCCGGGTGCCCCTCACCCAGGAGCACTGCCGCCCTAGGTTATCGGGGCCCTTGTGGCACAAAGCACAGACTGCACCTGGCACCTCCCCTACAGCGTTTATTTTACCCCAAGATACTTTGATGACTTGGCTTTGGGGTCCTGTACTGCTACCCCAGGCAGGACTATCACCACCAAAGAGTGTCCAATGTTAGTGAAAAAGAGGAGATTGTTAGTAAGTTATTAACTACAGGGAAGGGACAAGGCAGCTGCAGGACAGCTGGGGGCCTCTCTGTGCCAGGTAACGAAGTCCCATCCCAGACATGTGGCCCTGACATTTTGCCAGGTTCGGTCTTGAAGCGTCAGACTAGGTTTGTAGTAGCCACGGAAGTGTTACATTTAACCCTGCCCTCAGAAAACGGCCCTCTGTGGTGCTCTGTGTGTGACTCATGTTCAGCTTAACCCCGTGACCTCCCTGGAGGATGTGACCTAGAGGGGATCTGGCCAAGGGTGACGTCAGGATGCCCATCTGGTCTGTGCTGAGATCTCTGGCCCCTGCCCCCACGGACTGCCGGCTCTTGTTGGGACGGACATTCCAGCCCAAGGGCACAGAGGCCAGCCCTGGCCCCGGGGAGGGCAGATGGATGGCTGTGGGGCTCTNCGGTCTCCTGGCAACCCCCGTCACACCAAAGCCGGTCCAGCTCACTCTCGGAGCATGCCCTGCCCTCTGTGATGAAACCGGGACTTAGCTTCTGGAAACTTTCTTCTGGAAGAGGACAGGCCCTCTCAGATCCCTTTGCGCTCCTTTCTGTGGGAGCCCACCAGGTGGTCGTGACCCGGAAGAAAGACTATAGAGCTACTGCTTGCCACATTATAAAGTCAAGGTGTGGCTTATGGAAAAGGAAGTAAGAACGTGGTCAAGAGTTGTTTCATCCGTCAGACACCGAGTCTGTGTGTCTTGTCCACGGCGTAGAGGTCAGTGAGCGGGCAGGATGGCAGGTGATGGAATGCCCTTCTGTGCTTATCTCAGAGCCAGGGGACCTCGGGCCGGAGCCTGGCGGGGCCTTGTCAGAGCTAGAGAGGCTGAAGAGTGCCTGGCCCAGTTAGGACCCGTTGAGTTGGTCCGGCAAGACCACCTTTGTGCTGGCCCTGAGGGCTCATTCTACAGCCCCCAGGGGACACCACCTAGAGGGTGGGTCTCACCTTGCATTTGCTCTTAGGACAGAGTTGTGTCTGATTGATCTTAGTTGGCCCTATAGCAACCAAACTGCTTTGCACGGAATTGGTCTGGTGGATTTTGAATTAGAGGAATACAAGAAAATAGAGGTTAAAATGGGAGGGGTGCTTCCCTCTCAGCGTCTGGGGCAGCTGATGGCTTGAGCCCCTGGAAGTTTGCCTCAGGCTTCCTCAGATTCACAGTGTTGGGTAAACAGACGCGTAAAATTTTCGGTGCTTCTCACCAAAGCTCAGGTGTCAGACGTGGCTAACTCAGTCCTTGAGTTCCAAACCCACTGCCGATGAGGACAGTGAGGTGCACAGAGGCTCTGCTTTCTGTCTGTGGATTTGACTGCTTTAGGTGCCTCATGTAGGTGGAATTCTACACCATTTGCGCTTTTGTGACTGGCTTATTTCACTCAGCATAATGTCCTCAGGGTTCATCCATACTGTGGTGCACGTCAGACTTTCCTTCCTCTTCATGGCTGAATAATATTCCACCCTGTGGATGGCCCTCATTCTGCTTATCCATCCATCGATTGTTGGGCATTTGGGTTGTTTGCACATTTTGGCTGTTGTGAGTAATGGCTGTGTGAGCCTGGGTGTGCAAGTGGCTGTTTGAGTCCCTGCCTTTAATTTTGGGGGCACACACCTAGAAGTGGACATTCTAACAATTCTCAAGTGTTCAATTCCATTGCATTTAGTGCATTCAGTAGTATGCAGCCATCCCCACCACCTAGTTCCAGACATTTTAATCATCCCAAACGGAAACCGTACCCAGAAAACAATTTCTCTGCGCTTCCCCTCCTCCAGTCCCCGGCAACCACTCACCTACCTTCCATCCCCTTGGCTTTGCCTGTTCTGGACATTTCTTATAGATGGAGTCACTACACGTGGCTGGTGTGAATGTTCTCTNGTAATAGCCTCTTTGAAATGCTCCAGCAATTCCTTTAGGGGTGGAATCCCACATCAGTATCCACTTGGGCAGCTCCCTTATTTTGACATCCATGAGCTTCTTGTCCTTCGTTGGTACAACTGATGCTATCTTGGAGTCCGGGGTGCCCACTCTGCCTATATTTGTTTCTAAATGAAGACAGGCAAGAGCATCTATAAATGAGCAATCCCCATTTCTTAGCATCTGCTCCCAGCCGTCTTCCGTGCCTGGTCGGTACAGCCGTCCTGACCTCTGCCTGGGAGTCCTTGGGCACTCACTTAACCACTCTGACCCTTGGTATCTTCATCCTTAAAATAGGAATGGCACCACCTCACGGGGGCAAAGACCAATGGAGCCATGTCTGCAGTGGCCGTTGTGGGGCCCACGTGCCTGGTGCACAAAAGGTGACCATGAGCATAGCTGGCCTCACTGGGTTTTTACCCAAGGAGGAAAGCAAAGAGTTAATTGTTTGTTCTGAATTCCAGCATTCTCCATCAACCTCAGAAAACCACTGGGCAAAATCCATTTCCCAAGTTCACTGCTTTACTGGTGAAAATTTTGGTTTGACTCCCAAGCTGTGACTACCCAAGGTGTCTTATGTCACCACACAGGCTGTATCTAAATACGTCATGTCACCATAGTGCCATTGATCCGTATTTTAGCATTCTTTCTGTTTCAGGGGCCACGGGCTCTGCCTGCCTGAGGTCTTTCTCTGACTGCTGTCACCATTGAGGGACATTTGCAATGTGCATCGTGTGGAGAAAGGCTTTGTGGACAGAACAGGTTGCAGTTATGGTTTCTAGTTCTGTGTGGGGACGGCCGGTGGTGTCAGGTGGGGCAGGTCAGGGGACACCCTTCTCAGTGAGCCTCAGGCCGACTTCCCAGCAGAGCAGTGAGAGGCTGTGCCACCGGGTCTGCTGCCCCCGCCGAGTACCAAAGTTGGTCTGCTTTTCTGGCTCCTGGTCTCCTCATATGTGAACTGGGAGGACTTTGTCATCAGCGAAGCCACTGGCCTTCACAGTTCTGATGTAGAGGCAGCAGAGTGGCCTGCAGGCAAGCCCTCCCCACTTAACCACACAGCCTGAGCCCAGTGGGTCTCTGGGCGTCTGGAGCAGGCCTTGGGTTTCATCTGGGTCCCTAGAGAGCCCTGGTGCCGACTTCCCCCGAGGGCCACGGGCACTGGGAGAGCAGCATCAGGAGCTCTGGTGGGGTTGGGAGGGGGAAATCAGAGCATCTTGGAAATTGGCCTGGGCTTCCAGTGGGGAAGGTGACCATTGGTGCATGCCAGGGTGACCGGCCACTCTGGTCCTGGGGGTGGTGTTTGCTTAGCCCTGATGCTGGAAGAGGCTGCAGGAAGGTCTGGGCGAAGCTTTGTGCTCCTCACTTTCGGGGGTGAGGGTGGGGGGGGGCACTTCACTTTCCACAGGGAGGGGACCTGCCATCGCTTTAGAAAGCAGCACAGAGCCCGAGCATGCTAACCAAGAATAGCCACCATCTCCTCCAGAGGGGCCTGGCCTCCCGGGAGAAGAAGGTGCCTTGAGCACAGGAAACTCCCACCTGGAGAAGCAGAGCTGCTGCAGGAGACTGGTGACCACACGGAGGGGAACTGCTCACAGTGAACTAAAGAGCAGTGAGGACCTAGAGGAGGAAGTGGGGACCATGGTCTTCTGAAACCAGGAACAAAAACTGTAAAACTCATAGGTGGGCGCAGAAACTTCATGAAGAAAATGGCCATGGTGTGGGAATACAAACTGGGAGGGTCCCAAAAGTGAAGAATATGACCCGACACACAACCCAGCAATCCCTCTCCTGGGTATCTACCCCGAAAATCTGAAAACATTTATCTATAAAGATACATGTACCTCCATGTTCACTGCAGCATTATTCACGGTGGCCAAGACATGGAAACAACCCAAACTTCGATAGATGATTGGATAAAGAAGATGTGGATTATATACACAATGGAATCCTATTCTGCCATAAGAAAAGATGAAATAGTGCCATTTGCGACAACATGGGTGGATCTTGAGATTATTATGCTAGGCGAAATAAGTCAGGAAAAG
>NW_017731854.1:843158-850319 GCF_001890085.2 Hipposideros armiger | reverse complement strand
TGTGTTTCCAGGTGTGTTCACTTGGCAACACAGGGTACAAGGTGAAGGGGGAGGGGAGGAGGCAGGAGGTGTGGCGCCCAGGACTCTGGGGGGCTGCCCGCAGTGCTGGTGCTGGGTGGGCACCATGGAGCTATGGGGGCTCCATCACTGACTGTCCGAGCCCCACCCTTGCCCCATCCTGCTGGCTTCCCCACCCTTAGTCATCTCCCCATCCATGCTCAGCTATCACCACTGTTTTCTCTCCCTGCCCTGTGGCAAGATTCACAAACATTTCTGAGCAGCAGTCCTTAGGCCTTGCGTCACGAAGAGCTGCAGGAAAGTAACAGTGATCTCTGGGCAAAACCGTGCTTTTCAACTACTTAGAGGAATTCCTGTGCATTCCATAAGTCAGCTATCTCCTCTTAGGAAACTGTTTGCTTAATAACCTTAAAAACATAGCAAGCTTAGATACTGTAACTCAGCTGAAACACGGGACTATTTACTGCTTGTCTCAGTAAAATGTGTCACTCCTCATCCTGAGGTTTTCTTTGTTTTTACCCCCCTCATTGTGTTGTTTTGCACAAAAAAGACTCAGATAAGAACTGCAAAGCTCAGCATGATTAATTATAAAATGTTGTTAACAGGTTTTCCTAGAAGAGGAAAACTAATCATAGAAACTTCACATTGGCCTCAGAACAGACCTTCCAAATTTTGTTTTCTCTTTTCTTTTTTTCTTTTTACCCTGTGTCAGAAAAATCACACTTTTTCCACCGATGACCTTTGAACTCTTGGCTCAACGCCCAGCATCCGTGGAGGAACCGAGCACCATATTTGCAATACTTGTGACATAGCCCATATTTCCAGACTGCACATTTCCAGGGGTTCCCCACATTTTAATACATTATTCAGGCCCTCAAAACGGCTTCCACTTCGCGGGGAGAGAGGAAGGAGTCGGGATTTTAAGCAGCCTCACTTTGCATTCTTTTCCAGTGAATAGTTTCTCTGTGGTTTGCACATTAGAAAGCTGAGAGCCAAGAGACGTTCAGTTAGCTGCACGCTGTGGGAGACGGAGTGGCAGGAAGCAAGAGGTCGCACGTCTGCTTCTGTGCAGAACATGGGAGTATGTGTTAGTTTCTTCCGCTGTCTAACAGATGACTACAACTCAGCAGCTAAAACCAACACCGAGGGGTCATCGCACGTTTCCGGGACTCACGCCTCCGGGCAGAGGTGGGCTGGGTCTGCCCAGGCCGTCACCTGTGGCTCAGGGCCTTTACCAGGCTCCTCCAGGATCTTGGTGGAACTCAGCCCGGGAGCTGTTAGCACTGGGACCCCATGCTCCTGCTGGCTGATGGCCAGGGGCCACTCTCAGCTCCTGGCCCTGGGCACTGGCCCCTCTGTTATCTTCTGACACTCCCCGTGTCTGACTTCCTGTCTCTGGCCTTAGGCCCAGGTTTATGGGGCTCCTGTGGCTCCAGCAGACCCACCCACCCGATGTCTCCCCAGTCTTTAGCTCCTAGCCCACTGGCTGGTGGCCTTAGTCACCCTGCAGGGGTGCCTCCTAGCACATTCACAGCCCCCACCTCACTTGGGGCTGGCAGGGCTGTGTACACGAGGGCTGGGGATCTTGGACCATCTCAGACTCCTGCTGTCGCATGGGGTGGTACATGTCTTTAGAAGGGAGAGCCTGCGGGCAGGCTAAACAGTGCTCCTTCCTGAAATCGCTACACACGGATCCATAGATTGAGGACGGGGATGGTTTTAAACCTTGACGTTCCGTGCATCTCAGGAGAAGCCGGTGGTTGTGGGGGACTCCAGCGCCTGCCCCTGGGGTGGAGGTTGGAGCTCAGGCGTTTGCAGGGAGGCTGGGAAGTACACACTCCGGAGACTTGTCCCATGAAGGGGTCGGATCACCGTCCTGTCCACCCTGAAGTGGCTCCCACAGTGAGCTGGGGAAATGGAGGCCGCCCCAACTCATGTACCTGCTGCATCCAAAAGCCCAAAGAAGAGCGTTACGAGGAGGCTGCGTCCGTGGGTTTAGCTGTGTGTCTTCTCCGCAGTGCTTTCCTGGGCGCAGCTGCGGGCGGGTGGGGACACATGCCTGTGGCTGAACCGAACTCCCTGGCGAGGCGCCCCTCTGCCACTCACTGCCTCTGCCACAGTCCCTTTGTCCCTGTTGCCTGGGCATCATGGGAAATGGAGCCATTTGGGGTCCCTCTGCTCCAAGGCCACAGTAAAGCACCATACTGGGTGGTGTGAAGAGCAGACTTGATTGTCAGGCAGCTCTGGAGGCTGCAACTCCAAGGTCATGGTGTGGGAGGGGCTGGAATCTCCCAAGGCCTCTCTTTGGATTGCAGAGGCCATCTTCTCGCAGTGTCCTCTCATGGTTTTTGCTCTGCATGCACATCCCTGGTGTGTCTGTCTGCCTTTTCTTAACAGGACACCAGTCACTTTGGATTAGGGCCCCGCTCCATGGCCTCGGTTCAACTTAGAAGACNGTGTGAAAAGTTTCAACTTGTTTGGTGCAGTCGGGTGTGAGCTACGGTTGAGAGAAGGTGTGTTTTAAAGTGTGCTGTAAATCATCCTCCATCAAGACAGTGCTTTGTGTCACACATCACTTCTGGTATACGGCAGTTTCTGTCAAATAAAAACATGGTGTGTCATCATCCATCTTATTCACTGGATCTGGCACCATGCGACTTCTGGCTCTTCTCCAAAGTCAAAATGACCATGAAAGGTAAACATTTTTAATTGATTCAGGACATCGAGGCAGCCACGACAGCACAATTAAAGACACTCACGAAAGAGGACTTCCAGAACTGTTTCAGAAAGTGGCAAGAACGATGGAATTAGTGTGTTAGAAGTGAGGAGGAGCATTTTGAGGGGGGTCAATGGCAATGTGTCTTTTACTGCAATAAATTTTTTTATTTAAACATTTACCATATTGTTTGATCATACCTCGTACAATATTATGAATTTCTGACACCAAGGAGGAATGCCTTCAGAAGGTGACCCAGAGGAAGTCCTTGAGCTCTCAGTGGCTAGCTGAGGGAACTTGTGCAGGTGACTGCCTTTTGGGCCACAATTTTGTCACCTATTATATAAGTACAAACTCTCCTGAAAATGCTGTGTGAATTAAATTAAACTATGTGTGTGAAAATCCCTCGTAAACTATAAGACCTACACATCTGGTACTACTGCTATTACTAATACTGTCCTTAATATTATAATAAAGATATAATAAAGAGATGTTTTTCTGTTGCTAATGCATACCATTGAAACCAGAATTTTAAAAAAAGCTATTAAGCCCTCCATTAATTAAAAAACGTTATAGGCTTTTAAAAACTCAGACCTCAACTTCTCCTTTACTCTTGAGGTTTCTAAACTAAAAAATCCACTAGAATATGTAAAAAAAAAAAAAAAGTTTCTTTAAATACTTGGTTAATTTCAGAATGTTTGCACATTTGCAGAGGCATCAAAAGTTTTTATTTAGGTTAAATGTTCATAACTTAAGAAGGTGGAATTTACGATTTCAGATGGAAAATCTAATGTAAGAAGGGCATTGTGTAGGAACAGGTTTGTTTTGGTTTTAGGTGGCAATTAGCAATTCAGCTTGGCTTTAACTTTTGGATTACCACAGTCAAACATGTAAACATTTATTCAGCTGTGAATTTTTAATGCACTGTTTTGTATAAGGTGTAAAAGGTGAGGGGAGATTGTAATATGCGACCATTTTCCATACTGGCGTTATTTTCTAAGCTGTAGGTTCTCTGTATGAGAGACCGCGGGACTTTATATGCCTTTGGAGTGGGACAGACCTGGGTTTTGGCCCCAGCTTTGCTTAGATGAGTGTCCTGTTAATTGGGGTGCAATACTGAAGGCCCGTGATTCCTTCTAGAATGGGAATATCACCCGTCGCACAGTCTAATGTGCAGAGGCGTGTCAGGTCCTCCTGACATGCCCGCTCAGCAGGGATAGGACAAAGCATGGCCAGACAAATATAATTGCCACATGTTTCAAAGTTACATAGCCAGACTAAAAGCTTGGTGTAATACTGAAATAAACACAGGTTATTCGGTTCCGTAAATTGTATTTTCAGAAGTACTGTGTAACAATTTAGCATCATACAATGTATATTTTTGTAAATAACCAACTTTAAACATTTTAAATTCTAAATTTAAATATTATTGATAGTAAAGGAACAGGTATAGCTGCTTTTAGAAATATTTTTAATTTTCCTTAGGTAATTGTTGCAGACATTTAGATCCTCTGCTATGGAAATTTCTCATTAAAAAAAAAAAGATTTAAGTAATTTTTCTCCTTTCTTTGTAAAATAATTTATTTATATGATTCTAAAATGTATGAATGTTTGCTAGAGATCATTTGGGACTGAAAGAAGAAAATAACAATGTCACAACCTTTTCTGCCACTCAGAAATACTGCTGCCATTGTGGTGTATCTATAGTTTTGTGACTTCATTATTATGTTTACTATGTCATGAAATACTCTGCAAAAATTTGATTTTTGAAGAATACAAAGTTTCTGCTCTAAGGATTGTCATTTACCTCATTGCTCATTAATTTTTGAGCTGATTGTACATCCTGTGTGATTCTTGTGGGTCCTTCTGGATATATTCCTAGGGGTCTCCTGAGACTTGAAGGAAAAGCCCCTTGCAATATTTAACACCACAGAAGGTCTCCCACCCTCACTGACACTGGCCACCAGCTTAATTCAGCCTTTGTCCAACAACAGGCAAAAAATGTCATTTTCTTGTTTTAATGTGTGTCTGTTTGTTGGCTAGTGATATTGAACATTATTTTATCAAGGTTACTAGCCATATGTGTTTCTTCTTAGTAAACTACCTGTTTCTGTTGCCAGTTTTTAGAAATATGGTGTTTATTTTTCATTAAATTTATAAGGTATATAGATAATATACCATCAGGTATATTAATTTTATCCAGTGTATATGTTGCAAGTATTTTTCCCACTTTATTATTACTTTCAATTTTTTTTAGGGTGAGTTTTTGGACCCATAAAAGTTGAAAACTTTCGTATAGCCAAGTCTATCAGCCTTTTCTTTTTTGATTTTTTTTAACTGAAACAGCTCTTCTAAGTCCTTAAATATCATACATATAGTCAACTTTACTCATTTCTATTTGCCTTTTCTATTTGCCTATGATTCTGTGTTTTAATTTCTCTCAAACTTTTTAAGGTGTATTTTGTGAAGGTAGAGATGTATTTTTCCCCTTACGGAATAAATTTTCCAAAGGAGGATTTGTTGATTTCCCTCTTTTCCACCAATTTAAAATTCTACTTTTATTATGTTCATCTTTTTTAATCTTTTTACTCCAGCCAACTGATCTTATCTTGCACATTACGCTGCATGTTTATAAATATTTTAACATGCGGTGGTGAAAAATCACTGCACTTAAATTGTTACCTTACGTATTTCCACCTATTTATTTTTCATATAAATATTAGAATTATTTTCAAGTCCCCTAAAATCAGCCCCTTTTTGCAGTTTTGGTTGAAGATTCTTTTATATAAAAAGAATCAAACTGGTGTGGTGTAGAGTGATTCCTCTTGGGACCATGGGGGGTTTCCATACTTGCCCAATTTTCCTGTTAATTCATTCAGAAAGCACTGCCATTTTCTCTGCATGTTAATTTTAAAATTGATGTCTTCACATTTGTAATTTCTATGCATTTGTGAGCAGACTGCCTTCCCTGGACAAACCCTTCCTCCAGATTTTCAAATTAGTAATTACCAATGCATTTTACTGAAGTTTTTAATTATGGTCAGAATAGTTCTATCATCTTTATATTTATCAACACATATTTGTATGCATCATCATACTATGACCTCTTCCTTTAATATCTTTTGTTTAAAAATATTTATTTAATATTTACTGTTTCTTTAAAATGAATTTCTCATAGATTTTTCCACACTTAATTTATTTTGTTTCAATTTGCTTTGTTTCTCCTACAGAGTCAATATTTGATTTTCACTTATTGTTTGCATAACAGTGAAGTTCAGTTGGCAGTTTAAAATATCCCTAAAGATCATTTTAATGGAATTTAAGATTAAGTAAATAATGATATGGGTTATTTGTGTCTTTCTAGGTGACTTTTTATATTTGTGAATTTATCTCTCAGTTGCTTCAAACCAGTTCCATGCAAGTTCAATTTACCAGAATATTAAAACTAATTGATAGTGAAGAACAAAAAAAATTGCAACCTTATATATTCTTTCTTAAAGGGTTACATGTTATAAGTAGAGTTTTACTTTATCATCATCGCTGTAGCATTCTATATGTAATTACATATAATCTTCAAATTCTTTAGTGATCTCGTCTTTGAAGGAGCCCTGTATGGTGCCATTCCCCTTTTACAGATAACAGGATCTGATCCCAGGGAGGGTTAGACAACGTGTGCCCAGCTGGCCTCTGTCTGTCAATAACTGAACTGATGACAGCTGACCTGCACTATCACTTTAAATCCGTGGAGGTGACTGACTTGTGTCCTCCTGGCTATACTCTGAGTAGACTAGGGAGTTTGAGGAAAAGAGTGAACATTTTATGTGCATTTGGGCAGCTGTTCTGATAAAATTGTTTAATCAACCATTTTTAGACACGTTGATAAGATTATGTTAAGTGAAATTGTATTTTTCAACATTGATAGCATTTCCACTTCAATAAGTCTTTATACTATCAAAATTAGAAATTGATCTATTTAAATAAGGATTTTACTTTCCAGGTGGACACAGATTGCATTATTTGTTAAAGAGAAAGGAAAAATTACATTGGAGATGGTAGATTGCATAGGCTAACTAAATTATAAAATTAAGGCAGATTTTTCTCCTATACATTATCAAATTCTTAGGACAGGGCTCCACATCTTTTGTAGCTAGGAGTGTAAGCTCTTGGCTTACATTCTCAATCTGTTCTTATAGTGGCTTTTTTCTTTGTAAGCCTCTTTTCTAACAAGGAGAAATGATACTTTAAACATGGGGATCGTAATATCTTCTCACTTTGCAGATAGATCACACTTCAAAAATTCACATGGATAAGACAAAAAAATAATAATAATAATAAATCCAGGGCCGGCCGAGTGGCGCGATGGTTAAGAACTGGCTTGGGACGCCAGAGGGCCCCGGTTCGGATCCCACATATGAGGGCCAGTGACA
>NW_017731854.1:834263-837472 GCF_001890085.2 Hipposideros armiger | reverse complement strand
GTCCCCATTGCTGGCATTGTCCCTCCCACACTCACCTACCGAGGGCCTCTCTTCTCTGGACCCCATTGTCTGATCACTTAGTTAAAGGGATGTCACAAACCCGGTGAAGTGAAATTCCCACTAAGGTGCTCAGAGGTCACCTGCTATCCCTGCTGGCTGGCACTCATTGAAACACAGTGTCGTCACACAGCTGCAGGGCCTCAGACCCCGGGCATCCTTACTTTCCCTGGGCTTCAGCGAGGGAAGGCCCCCCACTTAGCTTTTAGATGTAATTTACGGCGTTTTGGCTTTCACAACGCATCCCTCACTGCCTGGTGGAGACCGTGGCATCCCAGGACTGTCAGCTTAGCCTCGCGACTATGGTAGAGACAGAGCCTATTGACCGAGAGCCTGATGTGGGCAGGTCGGAGGTAAAGCCCTGTCGGACAGAGTCTGCGTTTAGTATGGCCGCAGTTTCCTTTGGCCGTCTCTCACCATGCGTTTTAACTTTTGCAAAACAGTCTGTGTGCCCAGAGCCCTGTGGACATAGCTGCACTTAGAAAACGGACTAAGTGCCTTGTGTCCCTTTCCTCAAACACGTCAGACTTCAGGGGACCGTAAGCTAGGCCAGGGGATGGTCTGTGCTTGGGCCACCCCTCAGAGATGTGACGTGAGCAATGTGAGCCTGCAGGCTCAGGTGGTTGGGGTGACAGCCTGATCTCCCTGCTTTCTCGCCTGGCAGCTCGGCTGTTTTTGTAGCAGATGCCCTGTCCCGGGTACAGGAACATCGGGGACACTTGAACCAGGCCCCTGGGCTTTCTGATAGAAGAGTCCTGGGAACATCCCATCCTTTGCTGTCTGCACATAAGCTGCCCTCTCTGCCGTGGGAGAGGCCCGTCTGTGTGACAGGAGCAGGATGTGAAAAGCGAAAGCCATGGTCAGAACCATGGCTCAGATGCGGAGAGGAAAGTATGTGCCGGCCTTCCCGTTATTTCTGGGGCAAGAAAGAATTGTGGTTTGGGGTCGGGGACGTTTGTGGTGGGAGGAGGAGCAGAAAATGTGTCAAGTGCGGCTGTTTTGTATAGTGCTCGGGACAAATGAGAAGCCACCAGTTCGATAGACAGCCCAGAGGACGGCTAAGCTCCCATATTAGAAAATCATTGTGGTTGGCAGTTTTCAGTGCTTCTTCTTAAGGCAGGAAGGGGCTTTTGTAACAATTAAGGCAAATGTCCTGGGAAAACTGCCTGAAATAAATAGCAGATGTGCCTCCCATCTTTGACTCTAAAATACCTTTTTCTCCGTAATTCTCTGTTTGGGAATTAAAGGCTTTTTCTCTCTTTTATTTTCAGTAAAGGCAGAAGCTTGTCTTTATGAAGCACATTGTGACATGGTTGGTAATCCCATGAGGTGAGCCTGGGGAAGAGAGCGGCCCAGCCTCTGTTTTCACGTGTGGAGTTACATTGCCTTGTGTCCCGCTTCCATCTGTAAGCCCAGGACGGGGCCAGGGGTCAACGTGACCCACGTTTGCTGGGCAACGAGACTGACTCTTTCCAGAGGCTGACTTATATGTTAATGTGCTATTTTCCCCTCATTTATAGATTTATAAATAGCCAGTTCATGACTGTTCCAACTCGGAGACAGTGTGAAAATAGGCGTGAAGTGTGACGCAAAGGGGGTATGTTTTTGGTGAATGCTACCATGGAACAACTGAGTATGATAAAGGGCTTTCACCACCCTCAGGTTCACCAGAACGGACTTGAACTCATGCACAGAGTTTCAGTCTCCTGGGAGGTGCTGGCTCCAGGGCCTGCGTGTGGTGGTGCGTGCGTGACACATCCCACCTGCACAGCGGGCTGGTACCACTGTGCGGGTACCCAGCAGGTGCATGTGGGCCCAGGTGGACGTTCAGGCTGGCTTCTCTAGAACGTTCCTGTGCGTCACCATGCTCTCCCCATGTGCGGTTTGGACAGTGTCCCTTACACAGATGCTTCTCCACCTAGAATGGGGCTACCAATAAACCCACCCTAGGTTGAAAATACCGGAAGTTGAAAATGCATTTAACACCCTTAACCTGTGGGACGTTACAGCTCAGCCCCGCCCACCTTCAACACGCTCAGAACACTCACGGTAGCCTACAAGCTGGCAAAGCTGTCTAACCCAGGAGGGTTAGGTGGGTGCAGACCCTTGGGGGGTCAGGTGGGTGCAGACCCTTGTGATGGGGGCCTGGGATCCGGGCTCTGGCTTCTGTCCAGCATCACGAGACAGCATCACACCGTGTGGGAGATTGACATTCAAAATTCCGAGTACATTGTCCACTGAATGTGTATTGCTTTCGCACCATCGTAAAGTCGAAAAATCGGAAGTCAAACCATCCTAAGTCGGGAACCATCTATATTTCAAAAAGGAGTTTTTACCTTCCTCCGTCCTTACCTTTGTGTTTTCCAAACTAAGAGCACCCACCTACCCAGGATTGATTACAATTTAAGCAAGTCTAAAAAGACGTCCACGTCCTGTGACTTTTAGGTTACACATCAAAAAGCAGAACTAAAGTGGGTAATTAGGTGACCTTGAAATAGGGACATTACGTTGGATGACCTGTGTGGGCCCAGAGTCATCACCGGGGTCCTTAACATGGAGAGGAGCAGAAGAGAGAGCTGGAGCGATGGAAGCTCGGTGACAATGACTTGGCCGCCATTATTGGAAGGTGGAGGAAGGGACCATGGGCCAAGGAATGCGGGCGCCTCTAGAACCAGAAAAGGCCAGGAAACGGGTTCTCCCGAGAACCCCCAGGAAGGGCCGCAGCCCCCCAGCACCTTGGACCTGTACTGGGAGTCTGACCTCCAGACCTGTTAGATCATAAATGTGTGGGGTTCTAGCCACTGAGTGCGGGGCGCCCTGTCACAGCCGCCATTAGGGAAGAGGTCCCCGGTCCTCGTGGTCTGGCTCAGGAGACTGTCCAGGTAGCCCGGCCTGCAGCGAGCGACCTGCCTGGATACTTGTCAGCGTGGTCGCCTCAGTTATCAAAGAGCAAAACCGATCCCTGTGTCTTCGATGTGAAGGCGGCTGTCTGTGGGGACGGCACATGGCAGTGTGTCCACACTGCCCTTTGCCCAAATCTGCCCTGTTCTAGGAAGAAAAGAGTCCAGATGGTAAGTTCCCAAATAAGGTCTTGGTCCAAAAGCAACACTGTACTGACTTAAAACAGGAAAAACGTGCAAAACACCTCTCTG